>NC_079397.1:18065315-18095315 GCF_029220125.1 Pseudoliparis swirei
GTAGGCATATTTCCATCAGGCAGATGGCGCAGGAATTCCACGACCCAGACGATCCATCAGGCAGATGGGATCTATGCCGTCTCAGGTCCGATGATGACCCCATAGAAGGATCTATGCCGTCTCAGGGTCCGATGACCCCATGAGGCGTGAAAAAGTGACGCATCCTAAAACGTCCCCGGCAGCTATAGCCTAGCAGAGGAAGGGCTTAAGTCTACTCTTAAACGAGGTGACTGTGTCTGCCTCCCGGACTGAAATTGGAAGCTGGTTCCATAAAAGAGGAGCTTGATAACTTTCATATCGTATTGTTTTGTTTTTATTTTGTCTATAAAATACAAATGAGTGTAGACATGAGGGTGCAGGAAACAGACCCTCACTTTCACTATCAGGTCTGTCAGAAATTATATTAGTATGCAATGTTATGACGTCACCCCTCCACTAGGTGCCATGGTGTAATGGTTAGCACTCTGGACTCTGAATCCAGCGATCCGAGTTCAAATCTCGGTGGGACCTGTATTTTATTCCATATTCTCTGTGTTTCAGTGAGAAGACCATTTAAATTATATTCTGGAAATACACAACAACAACAACAACAACCAGACCCGCAACTAATCACATCAGAATAAACAACAATACTTTCTTAAGTTCGGAACCAGTGACCAGACACCGCCATCTGGTGGTGAACATCTGCTAGTGCGAGAGGAGTCAACATAAAGTACTCAAGTTACCACCGAGCACTAAAGTAAGTCGTAAGAAGTCTCACACGCTGTCTTCAGATGACGCCATCGTGTATATAGACGTAATTATTTAAATACACCTAATGAGTTATATACCATTGATACTGAGGAAAAGGAGTAATATATATGCTGAAGACAGAAATAAAGAATTATAAATGTTGAAATATATACATCACTCTCTAATTGTTATAATTTACCTCATTACAATTCAGAAATTATTTTATACACAAATACAAATTTATTATTTTATTGATAACTCTGACTAAAATATTGATTACAATGAAAGTGTATAGTGTATCTAAAGTATAAAGTGAACACAGTGCAAGTTTATTGACGTTCAATTTGAGGAGGATCTGGATAAACGTGATTTATTGTCTCAGGAATGTTCCCCTGTATCTGGAATGTTCTCCTATAGTAGTGTAATTGATATGTGAGTATAGTTACACATCTGGTATCTCTTAATGTGAGAGGTGTCGTGATAGGATTCTCACAGTCAGGATGGCCGAGCGGTCTAAGGCGCTGCGTTCAGGTCGCAGTCTCCCCTGGAGGCGTGGGTTCGAATCCCACTTCTGACATCAATATCTTTTCACAGCTGAAGACCAAAATAAACATTCCATTATCTCTGAAGTAAGAAACTATTACCATTGATACAGAGGAAATATATTTTAATACAATTAAACATTTTGATATAAATATTTTCCTTTCTAACTGTCAGAATTGACCTCATTACTATTCAGGAATGTTAGGGTGAGGTAGTAACATACCTGGATCACACAAGTCAAAAATCCAAGGTCAGAGCCCAATAATGTGCTCGCTCAACAATGATTTGGACTCGAAGGAAACACGACTAATTTCTCAATAAATAAATGTATAAAACCTTTTATTTCTAAACTACGGTTTATTTAGAAAAGTAAATAACGTTGTTAATGAATAACATAATAAATAAATGCTCAAACTACATAAATCAGTCAACAAATATATAAAAGTCGATAATTAAACAGGACATGAATATTGCAATTTTTTTTCTAAAATGTTCATTCATACATGTTTGAATAGTAATGATGTACATTCTGATGCTTAGAAAGGAACATATTTCTTATATCTGTATACAAATATATATTTATATATATGTATACAAATATATATCTATATAGTCTTTTCATGCTGGTGGGTTCAGGCCCAGTGGGCCAGCCCCACTGCTTCTACGCATCAATTTGGGAACGGTGGTGAACTTTACTGCAATGACTTAGGTCCCTGATTGCACCTTCCGCACAGTTTCCGTAGTGTAGTGGTTATCACGTTCGCCTAACAGCTCTGGGCCAGCCGCGTATACCAGTAGGAGACTTTTCATGCTGGAGAGCCGAGAGGCGCTTCAATTCCTACCGTAACTAATTTAATAAGAGCGTTTTTTATTTTCAAATTATCCAAAATGTAGAATCATTCATAGCCCTAAAGTAATAATGCAAATAATATTAATCTTTAAATATGCTTCAGATGTACTTTTATTAGGGCACAACATGTTTATTGTATACAGCTGATCATATCTAAATATTTTATTATTTATTTTTCCATGTATTAATTCCACTAAAGTGAAGACAGTCAAAGGGATGATTTTCATATATTTTATTGAAAATACACAGCTGAATTCTAAAATGAACAAAATTAAAATCCTCTCAAAGAATGAATGTAAAACAAATGAAATGAATAAAAAAGTATTACTAGAACTAGATATATATATATATATGTGTGGTCACTTCGTATCCCCGGCTCTGCAGAAGAAGTGTGGGACGCTGGCTTTGCATGTGCTTTGGAACAAAGTTTGAACAACAGATGTGAGAAACTAATTGTTAACAGCAGATGTTATCAATACATGATTAATATACACTCTATAACACCCTGCGAGGCTAGGAGCACGACACACTTGGCCTCAACACGTTGGGGTCCTGATCTTCCTTCCCAAGCTGAGGGGCGATGGCGAGCAGCTGAGGAGGGACCGGCAGCAGAGTCTTCGCTGTGGGATCGAAAGAAAAACAACGAAACGATATGTAGTGAGAACAACGTTCAGGATGGTGGAACGTGAGGAGCAAAACTAAATAATAACCTTTTACTGAAGCGTTAGCCACAAGGGGCTCATCTGGCTGAGCAGGTCTGGAAACAGTCGCTGCAGCTGGTGACTTGGTCCCGTGGGCTGGAACAACAACTCTTTGTCATTTTCCTTCCACAAAGTGTGTTAATGCTTCTCAGTGTATATTTACCTGCTGCTTTTTCAGACTTAAAATACCCTTTACTTTAATTCTAAGTTGCTTTTTTGTTTGTCAGGTAACGCAGAGAAACAATAGCAATATATAGCACACAACCTGTCAATCAAAGATGTGGCATGTATGAACGGTTTTTGTTCACATCCTGGAGTGACAGCCTAGAGAAAGCATGCAAAAAAAGGAAAACACTTACCATCATAGGCGACATGTTAAATCCTTCAGTTAGTAGGAGAGTAAGAACACATCAGAACAGGCCAGAACACGGCCACAATAACAAACTATTTCAAAGAATAGTAATAGCAGGGAGGACTCTGGTGAAAACCGAATCCTCCCTCCACACGGGTGGAGAACAACCTGTTGGTGAAGACACATCCGGGGCTCTGGAGACTGCTGCTGGGGGCCCTGAAAGCACAGGCGATGACATTAGATTGTTACCATGTACAGTACGATTTAAAAAAGCTCCGTTTGTTAGAGTAGATCCACTTAGTCTAGTGTTGAACTTAGAGGGAGACAGATTCAACATCTCTCTCTCCAGCTCCTCCTCCATCACTGGGAGATGAACCATGAGCATGAGGTGTGTGTGTGGTACATGGTCACTACAGAGCTGTATGTGTTAGCGAGCTGACCTAGAGTTCTGGATGTGGCTGCAGGGGGCCGGACTCAGCCCTCTGCTGCTGCAGGTTGGACATCTTGCTGTTTTTGATGCACTTCACTCCCAGAATGAAGGCCGCATAACCGTCAGCCCTGCTCTTCCAGATGTGCTCCCAGGTGTCCTTGGCCCTGACTCCAAAGCCGACAACAGTGTCCCCTTCTGAAGCCACAGGTGAAGCCGGCTTCCTGGAGGAAAGGTACTCCCTCAGGTCCTCAACTTCCTGGAAGCTCCTGGCATAGTCCAGAAATGACAGCAGGCTGTCCTTGCTGTTTCCTTGGGGGTTGAAATTACCGGCTCTCTCCTCTTCTTCTACCGTTTATCAGGTAGATAACGTAGCCAATGTCGTTTTCGAGGAGCCATCTGAATGATTTCCCCTTGTATTTTCCAAACTGCAGGCCGTACTCCCCCATCACCTCCTGCCGGTCGGACACATCTCCTCCCCGCTGAAGGAGCGCGGTCAGAGCATTGGTGCTCACATGATGCTGGAGATGAGCAGGACACTTGTCCTGAAGCGAGGGATCGGTTTTCATCCTCATGGCCTCATCGGAGGGATCCTGCCACAGATGACCCGATGGGCCCTTTCTGAAGGACACCGTCTTCCTGCCTGGGAAGAAGTTAGTGGTCTTCTTCCTCATCTCCTGTGCACAGCAAAACACAATGCAGCGCATAGACAGAGTCCCTCACGTTAACAGTGATGAGCATTTGTAATAACTAGGTAACAGCTTCATTTATTACACAGATATAGGCAGACGGACAAAAAAAACTAAGTGTTTTCCACCTTATTATTCTTTATTCTGCTTGTCATAGAACTTGAACCCATCTTAAACGTGGGGAACTGTAGTAATTACCCATTCAAACTAATATTATTCATAAAGACAAGCCAATGAGTTCCTGTTGATGTTGACCACGTTACACACACAACAATATACATTAAATACGTCCCATTTAATACTAACCGTACGGTGCTAACAACACACAGTGTTACAATGCTAACCAACACAAGTAAAGTAAACTACAGAAGCAGTTGACCAACATATACAACTGAGAACCGTTCATTAAGTAACTTCATTAACAAAATGCGGCGTACTTGCGTGTAACTGTTGGTCCGAAAAAGAACTGTGAAAAGATGCTGCGCGAGCCTCAGGTGCGTGTGCTGCTGCAGGTCGTCTCTCACTCAAAGGGGAACATACGGGTCTCTTTGCCTCGTGTCCAGGGGGGAAACAGCGCCCCCAAAATCCCACGTGTGGCCAAAGTTATATCGCATCGGTAGTGATAAGAACTACCATAGAGAATGAATGGGAAAAGTTAAGGAAAGTTAAGGACTACTATCGCGAAAGGTCCCCGGTTCGAGACCGGGCGGAAACATTATTTTCTATTTTTGACGGGTCAAGATATAAATCAAACGTCGTCTGACATATTTAATTCAAACCCTCCATTCAGGATACTTGACCCTCAAACAGGCTGAGATCAAACTGTAACTCCAGCTTTAGTCTCCTCTTATCATTAAAATGTACAAAAGGGATCATCAATAACAAACCTACATTCCAATGTAGTAAAATTAAGCTTTAAAAAAAGTCAAAAAGGTATCCGTGTCGGGGAATCTCCCAGCTCCGGGGATTCTAATAGAGACACTGGAGTCCTCTGGACTGGGACCAGCACAGGACCCAGACGGACTCTGCCCCGGTCCTGAGTCCACCTCCTCAAAGCAGCCCAGTCATCGTCCTCCTCAATGGCCACTGAAGCGGTTCCAGTTTGCTCTCCACCCTCCTGTGGATTCTGCTGTCAAACGTGAAAAGATATTGATGTCAGAAGTGGGATTCGAACCCACGCCTCCAGGGGAGACTGCGACCTGAACGCAGCGCCTTAGACCGCTCGGCCATCCTGACTGTGAGACTCACATCACCTCTCGGAGTAACAGACACCATGAGAGGACTCTGCTTACTCACCAGGACCAATATATATATATTATTATATAATAACATATTATATTGTTGCTATCTATGTTACTCCGGACAGTTAATTTGAGTGTTTTATATATATATATAAATGTCATTGTGTTGCTTTTTCTTTCACAGTGTTGTTGGTTTTTTAAGTGTAATCTGCCTAGAGACAGCAGAGTCCTGTTGTTGATCCATAAGGAAAGAGGAATGATCATTGCTGCTTTGATAAATCTCTGTGAACATGTAAAGAGGGACCACATAAGATACCCTGGCACTTCTGACATACATACACTAGACATCAGATATTAAATAGTTTTCTAAATAGGTATAAGTGCTTAAGTATGGGGAAGAAATTATATGGATAGATAAAAGGTTTAAAAATAAGAGTAATAATATAGTTATACGAGTTTGTTTAATGTGTAGTTGATCAGGTGTGTGTCTTCAGTTTAGCAGCTTAAGATGTCAATCTTTGTTATAATTTGTTTAATTGGGTTTTCCTAAATCCAACAGCCAATCCAATCACAGAGAATATAGAAACAAATTCTGGTCCCACCGAGATTTGAACTCGGATCGCTGGATTCAGAGTCCAGAGTGCTAACCATTACACCTAGTGGTGAGATGACGTCATCACAGATGATTTCACTTCATGATCACTGTGGATATAACAATGGGTACTACTTTCATTTTGACAGAGCAAACGTTTCTTTGTGTTCCCTGCGTCTCACTCCTCTCTCTGTTCTTCTTCTGACAAACCCAAATGAAGTCCAGACAAAATACAACAACAAAATATATGACAATATAAAATCATATCATATTGGGTTCAGTGTCTTGCTCAAGGACACTATGGGGAGAGCGGGGGTTGAACCGACAACCTGAAAGGATATTATCCACTTTGTGTGAAAATAGTCTAAAACATGAATAGTGAGACGTTGGTCCACACATTTTATTATTTATCTCAGAGATGACACAATTTAATTTTATATTGTATTATATTATATTGTTTTTATTTTATCTGGAAACATTTAAAATAGTCCAAAACATGTATAGTGAGATGTTGTTTTTAATCTCTCGCCCTCTCCTAAGTATCCTGATAACAGAGATAACACAATATGATTTCATAAAGTATTTTTTTATATTTATTTTGTCTACACTTCATTTGGGTTGGTCAGAAGAGGCGTGTGACGCAGGGAACAGCCGCTGCAGTACTATGCACTGTGATGATGTCATCTCACCACCAGGTGCCATGGTGTAATGGTTAGCACTCTGGACTCTGAATCCAGCGATCCGAGTTCAAGTCTCGGTGGGACCTGAATTTTATTCCATATTCTCTCTAATACTGGAGTCAGGTAAGTCAAAGGTCATCTTACGTCACCATGTCTCATTATTAGTACTCATGCAAATAGAAGCACCTCAACCCTTAGGTTACTATGTGTTTGTATAAGTGTGTGGGTTCAAATCCCTCTTGTGACTGCCAGTGAGCTTTCTCGTGCCTCCAGAGGAACGTGCTCTCTCCAGCTGATCTCCACGTGTTTTCTTACAGTAGCCGTGAGATTCAACCAGACCCGGAGTTAATCAGAATAAACAACAATACTTTCTTAAGTTCGGAACTAGTGAGCAGACACCGCCATCTGGTGGTGAACATCTCCTAGTGCAAGAGGAGTCAAGAGCAGCAGCGACATAAAGTACTCAAGTTACCACCGAGCACTAAAGTAGAAAGACACACGCTGTCTGCAGATGACGTCATCATGTATATAGATGTAGTTATATAGACCTAATGAGTTATATAGATGTAACGAGTTATATAGATGTTATCCTGTCTGTTACTTGCTCCGCTGTCTAATACATATTGTGAGACATTGGTCCACAAACAAATCTCTATTATTATAATAATAATACTAATAATGCATCCTTTATTGATTTTTTATTGGAGAGCGGGGGTTGAACCGGCAACCTTACAGGGCATTATCCACTTTGTGTGTAAAATAGTCTAAAACATGTATTGTGAGATATTGGTCCACAGATTTTTTAATTTTTTAATCTCTCTCACAGATATAACAAAATATAATGTGATTTTATATTGCATTGTATTGTTTTTTTTTCTACACTTTATTTCGGTTTGTCAGAAGAACAGAGAGAGGCGTGTGACGTAGGGAACAGCCGCCGACAGTACTATGCACTGTGATGACGTCACATCACCACCAGGTGCCATGGTGTAATGGTTATCTCGGTGGGACCTGAATTTTAATTTCATATTCTCGTTTATTGGATTGGATCTGTCCTATAATGTTAGTTATGGAGTATGAGTATATATTGTATATATTAAAATATTATATATATATATTACAATATAATATATATATTAAAATATTATATATAATAAAATATTGTGTATATACACTACCGTTCAAAAGTTTGAGATCACTTAGAAATGTCCTTATTTTTCAAAGAAAAGCATTGTTTTTTTCAATGAAGATAACATTAAATCAATCAGAAATACACTCTATACATTGTTAATGTGGTAAATGACTATTCTAGGTGGAAACGTCTGGTTTCTAATGAAATATCTCCAGAGGTGTATAGAGGCCCATTTCCATCAACTATCACTCCAGTGTTCTGATGGTACATTGTGTTTGATCATCGCCTTAGAAGACTAATGTCTGATTAGAAAACCCTTGAAAACCCTTGTGAAATTATGTTAGCACAGCTGAAAACTGTTTTGCTGATGAGAGAAGCTCTAAAACTGGCCTTCCTTTGAGCTAGTTGATTATCTGGAGCATCACATTTGTGGGTTCGATAAGACTCTCAAAATGGCCAGAAAAAAAGAACTTTCATGTGAAATTCGCCAGTCTATTCTTGTTCTTAGAAATGAAGGCTATTCCATGCGAGAAATTGCAAAGAAACTGAAAATGTCCTCCAGCGGTGTGTACTACTCCCTTCAGAGAACAGCACAAACGGGCTCTAACCACAGCAGAAAGAGAAGTGGGAGGCCCCGGTGCACAACTCAGCAAGAAGACAAGTACATTAGAGTCTCTAGTTTGAGAAATAGACGCCTCACAGGTCCTCAACTGGCAGCTTCTTTAAATGGTACCCAAAACGCCAGTGTCAACGTCGACAGTGAAGAGGCGACTCGGGATGCTGGCCGTCTAGGCAGAGTGGCAAAGAAAAGGCCATATGTGAGACTGGCCAATCAAAAGAAAAGATTGGTATGGGCAAAAGAACACAGGCATTGGACAGAGGAAGATTGGAAAAGGTGTTCTGGACAGATGAATCCAAGTTTGAGGTGTTTGGATCACACAGAAGAACATTTGTGAGACGCAGAACAGGTGAAAAGATGCTGGAAGAGTGCCTGACACCATCTGTCAAGCATGGTGGAGGTCATGTGATGGTCTGGGGCTGCTTTGGTGCTGGGAAAGTGGGAGATTTGTACCAGGTAAAAGGGATTTTAAATAAGGAAGGCTATCACTCCATTTTGCAACGCCATGCCATACCCTGTGGGCAGCGCTTGATTGGAGCCAATTTCCTCCTCCAACAGGACAATGACCCAAAGCACACCTCCACATTGTGCAAGAACTATTGAGGGAAGAAGCAGGCAGCTGGTATGCTGTCTGTAATGGAGTGGCCAGTCACCAGATCTCAACCATTGAGCTGTTGTGGGAGCAGCTTGACCGTATGGTCCGCAAGAAGTGCCCATCAAGCCAATCCAACTTGTGGCGGTGCTTCAGGAAGCGTGGGGTGACATTTCAACAGATTACCTCAACAAATTAACAGCTAGAATGACAAAGGTCTGCAATGCTGTCATTGCTGCAAAAGGAGCATTCTTTGACGAAAGCAAAGTTTGAAGAACAAAATTAATACTTCAAATACAAATCATTATTTCTAACCTTGTCAATGTCTTGACTATATTTTCTATACATTTTGCAACTCATTTGATAAATAAAAGTGTGAGTTTTCATGGAAAACACGAAATTGTCTGGGTGATCCCAAACTTTTGAACGGTAGTGTGCATTAAAATTGTATATATATATATAAATATATATATATATATTAAAATATTATATATATAGTAAGATATGATATATAATATTGTGTATACATATATATTACATTTATATATATTGTATATATATTAAAATATTATATAAATTAAAATAATATATGTAATAAAATATTATATATATATAATATATTGTATGTATATATAAAAATATTATATATTGTATAAATATAAAAATATTATATATATATATATAATCAATTATATATTGTATATAAATATATTAAAATATTATACAGGGTGTATATAATTATATATAAATAAAATTATTATATATGGTATATATAATAAAATAGTATATATAATATATATGTGTAGATATATATATATATATATAAAAGCTTAAGGCTGAATTACAGTGTATTATGTAACATGAATGAGATCAGACCTGTTTGATCTCAGCCTGTTTGAGGATCACGTATCCTGAATGGAGGGTTTGAATTTGAATTAAATATGTCAGACGACGTTTGATTTATATCTTGACCCGTCAAAAAGAGCAAATTCAATGTTTCCGCCCAGTTTCGAACTGGGGACCTTTCGCGTGTTAGGCGAACGTGATAACCACTACACTACGGAAACTGTGTGGAAGGTGCATTCAGGGACTTAAGTCATTGCAGTAAAGTTCACCACTGTTCCCAAATTCATGAGTACAAGCAATGGCGGCTGGCCAAGAGAGACCCACTGGGCCTGAACCCACCAGCATGAAAATACTATATCTGTGTTTTGGAAATACCTGGTTTTACTGATTATTTCCTTGATTCTCATCAAATGCACAAAGGGCATCATCAGAAACACAACTGCATTAAAAAGTAGAGAAAATACAACAACAAATAAGTAAAGTTACTCCCCGTCAGGGAATCGAACCCTGGTCTTCCGCGTGACAAGCGGAGATACTGTCCACTATACTAACGAGGACTGCAGCACCATGTGACCCAATCGATCCAATCAGAGGGCTCACGTGCTGTGTATGAGTGTGAGAGACGTTTTGTTGTGTTGCCCCTCCCACCACTAGGGGGCGCAGGGCCGCTGTCAAACAGGACAGAGATGGCCAGGTGTTGCTAGACTGGCAGGAGAACACAGTTTCTGACATGTGAGAACAGCTGACTGTGGTTTTCATGTTCTGGTTAACACAAGTGGGTTTTGACAGAGAACATATCTTTTGGTTTCTGTTGTTAAATATACATCAAATAAATTACTTTTCACATTAGAAATTGGACATTGCAGCCGTTTAGTGCACACATCTGAACTAGTCTTCAAGCAACCAGTGACCTTTTTTTGTTGCTAGGCAACGCGGTCACCACGAGGAGAAATACAAAATACATGTGTTCAGATTTCTCTGACTGGACTGTTACCTTTTCAAAAAGGTATTTTTCCATTTGTTAATAACTAATTCACAAATGTAAACGCCCGACAACGTAGAGACAGAGATGACATGCCGTCGTGTAGATAAGACAAATGACTTACGGACATTTAGATTGTTTACTAAAACAAGGTGGACTCTGTTTTATAAGAAAGGAAACCGTAACATTACTTCTGCTGTGATCTGGCACTCTATAGGAAATGTAATTAACTCGACCTGCAAAGGGGGCGGAGGGTGCCATACGGGGGTGGAGAGGGGGGGGGGGTGGCTCCCCTAATATAACGGTAGGGAAAACACAGCTGTAACATACCTGCAGTCATGACACAGGACAGCAGTGGGATGGTCCTCTCTCGAGGACAACAGCACATGCTGCGTCTAGACGGGTTGGAAAGTCACATTTCTTGACAACTGTGAAGAAACAACAATAATGGGCATCTTAGTGTTGAGAACAGAAGACTAGCAGAACTTAATTTACTGTAATCACAAAACTGAATTTGTGTTCCTGATCAGACCCGAAAAACAACTTTCAATTATGCAAAACATAAACTGATATCCTGAGTATTTTGTTCCCCAGATTAGTTTGTGCAATATTTCTCTCCTCACTGCAGTCCATCACGTTTTGAAGGTTGGTTGCACCTCATAACAAATGTACTTCTGAGGATATCTGTCCTTCACTCAGCCTGCATCCTTCAGGACAAAGAAACAGATAGCTGAGTATTGTTAACAGTTACAACTCTATTTAAATGTACAGAACCAGTGTGACTGCCCACATTACTCATCCCATAGTCGACTATTAGAAAGACGTGATGCACGGACTAACATGTCTCCACAGGGGTTTTAAAGACTAACAATATCAGAAATATATAATAAATCACATGGTTGAAATTCTACAATATTGATTTTGACTCCAATCTTCTTGCATCCTTCATGACAAAGAAATGACTGATCAGAAACCGATAACTAAGTATTTTTAACGGTTACAAATCTATTTAAATGTAAAGCATCAATCTGATGCATTTTGAGATGCTTTTTTTTGCCAACCTGAGGAGAGCCGGAGAAACTTAACTTCAGCCACGAGTCAACAATGATGATGGCCTCCTCGCTGAGGACACGTTGCCGACGTGTTCACTGCAATACAGGACACAGCCGCCAGGGCAGCTTGTGCTGGTCCCAGAGGAGAGTAATGGTCGGTTTACAGATCCGTTATCACAGTGCAATGTACCCGCTGCACACCAGCAACTCAATAGTGGCTTACAAGCTCTTTTCTGAGTAAAATACTCGTTTTACAGCCACTAACTGCAGCTAAAGAGCCCCCCCCATAATCCCCCTCCCGTGCACCTGACCTGCGCAGTGAAGTCCAGTGGCGTTAATGCGTCCACCAAAGCACCGACAGTTGTTCACGTTAATGTCCCCGAAGCTCACGTTTGACTGTGACTACGTGAAAACAAGTTAGCTAGCAGCTAACGTTAGCATCCGGCTAGCTTAACTACCACCAGAAGCTCCGGTTTGTATCTGACGATGCAAATAGTGAGCTGGGTTCGTGGCAATGTTCCTAAACAATGAGCCTGAAACACGTGGAATTAACCCACAACATAATAATAACTTTATTGATAATGACCTCACCTGACTTCTGTTTCTCCCTTCAGCTCGGGTCCGTCCAACAAACCGTCGAGTCATGCCAGCGGAGTGAGAGGTCACCGTGGTGGGCGCCAAGTGGTGGCCAGGGTTGCCAGGTCTGTGACAAAACCAGCCCAACGGCCAATAAAACCAGCCCAATATCAGAACTCAAAATATGCCCGTGCCAAACCATATACACTGCTTTTAAAGTCCATGTCCATGTGTGTCCGTGCTGATCTGGAGTCAGTTTGGTAGGATTTGGGTATAAATAAATTATTTCATTTAAAATATGGATTTTTATTTAAAGATATTCATGTAATTTGCATGCAAAATAGGTCTACCCGAACCAGCGGACAACAAATTCAACCCGCGGCAACACTTTAAAAGTAGCCCAATTCCGCGGGAAAACCGCGGACCTGGCAACACTGGTGGTGGCCCCCAAGATCTACCTCCATTGCACCGCAGGACCAAGATCTACCTCCATTGCACCGCAGGACCAAGATCTACCTCCATTGCACCGCAGGACCAAGATCTACCTCCATTGCACCGCAGGACCAAGATCTACCTCCATTCCGTCGAATAATCCGAACAGGCAAACAGACAAACAGACACAGGGACAAAAAGGCTCTGCTCTGTGCAAGAAAATAGAAGATCATACGTTCAGTTATATTTATATATATATATATATATATATATATATATATATATATATGTATATATATATAGTAAAGCTTAAGGCTAAATTACAGTGCATTATGTAACATGAATGAGTTGTAGAAATTCTACTCTGTAAATACGCAAATCAATAAGACAGTAATCACAGCAGAATAAACATGAATACTTTGTCTAAGTTGGTCCTGGTGAGTGAGCAGAGTCCTCTCATGGTGTCTGTTACTCTGAGAGGTGTCAAGAGTCTCACAGTCAGGATGGCCGAGCGGTCTAAGGCGCTGACATCACCATTTTTTCACAGCTGAAGACAGAAATCCATTCTTCTTGTCCAATGTGGCGCTGCTGCGTCACGATTGGTCGAGTCCAATGTGACGCCGCAGCGCCATTGGACCAATCATTATAGACCGAGCGCAGCCATTGGCCGCTGACAATGGACGTTTGCTGGCCTCTCCTGATCCAGGGAGTCACACTCTCCCCTGGAGGTGTGGTTCAAATCCCACTGCTGACATGTACTCACTGCTTAAGACTAAGGAAGACAATTGTTACCATTGATACCGAGTAAAAGGAGTAATGTATGAATAAAGTATGACTACAGAATATAATTATAAATGCTGAAATAAATATTTCACTCTCTAAGTGTCAGAATTTACCTCATTACAATACAGAAATGTGTTTGCACACAAATAGTAATTTATTATTTTATTGATAAATCGGGCTAAAATATTGATTATCAGGCCATAAACAAATGCAAGCTAAAGTTAGATTCAGCTAAGCTATAGTTACACTGACCAGCTCAATGTCACTCAGTCACAACACTATCCACTTTGTGTGTGATGTAAAATAGTGTAACATGTATTGTGAGACGTTGGTCCACAAAAATTTTTGTAAACAAATCTAAGTATCCCGCATCCTATTAACAGAGATAACAAAATATGATATGATTTCATTTTTTATTTTTTCTACACTTCATTTGGGATTGTCAGAAGAAGAACAGAGGCGTGTGACGCAGGGAACAGCCGCCTGCAATACGACGCACTGTGATGACGTCATCTCACCACGAGGTGCCATGGTGTAATGGTTAGCACTCTGGACTCTTGAATCCAGCGATCCGAGTTCAAGTCTCGGTGGGACCTGAATTCTATTCCATATTCTCTGTGATTGGATTGGCTGTTGGATTTTAGGAAAACCCAATCAAACAAATTATAATAAAATATTGACATCTTAAGCTGCTGAACTGACGACACATACTTCAAACAAATTATTATTTTACTCTTATTTTTAAACCTTTTATCTATCCATACAATTTCTTCCCCATACTTAAGCACTTATAACTTTTTTCTTTTCAGAAAACCATTTGCTGAGTGAACAGAGTCCTCTCATGATGTCTGTTACTCCGAGAGGTCACGTGAGTCTCACAGTCAGGATGGCCGAGCGGTCTAAGGCGCTGCGTTCAGGTCGCAGTCTCCCCTGGAGGCGTGGGTTCGAATCCCACTTCTGACATCAACACTTTTCACGGCTGAAGACAGAAATTCATTCTTCTTGGCCAATGTTGCGCTGCGGCCAATCTTGTTATAACCAACCACAAGGTGTAAAGGTTAGCATGAGTAATACCATAAGTAATAGATTACCATTAAATATATCATTCTGCCCCTGTGTGGTCAACTTCTCAGAAAACAGACATTCAACATACAAAGTAATAGCTTTAATTGTCGTATTTAAAGCGTTTCCAATAAAATCACATTAAAATCTCCATAATCAACACACACATCAAACTCCAGGAACATAATTCATACAATGCGACGTCTCTACTTCATGCTGTTGAGGAACTGGCCGTGCTCCTCCCCCCGGGGCTGCAGCAGCTCTCCGCCGATCTTCGGGCCTCTTTTCTCCTGCAAGACAAAAAGGAGGGCAGCGTGATCGCCGCTCTGTTCTTCCACGACGGCACGATGGCGGCGGCGGGTCGGAGACGTTACCTTCAGCATCCCGTCGCGCTCCCATTTAAACAGACCGCAGTTACTGAAAAAAAACATCAGTTACTTCAACTTAAAAAAAAAAAATGTTATTCTGCGTTCACGCCAAAAGCGTCGAGACATCAAAGTCAACGCACAGACGCGCAAAGGTTGCGATAGACGCGAAATTTCGCAGAACCGGCGTGCTTTTGGCGTTGCGAAACTTCGCAATTCGGGCCAATCAGCTCTTGAGTTGCTCATGCGTCACTGTCCCGCCATTGTTGAACCAGAACAAGATGGACACACAGAGCTCTTTAAAACCTCTTATGAGCACCGGAATCAGACAATAAAACAGGCATATATATATATATATAAACTTCCTCATATATATATATATATAAATGTATATATATATATAAATAAATATATATATATATATTAATATTAATGTTATGAATCCAGACACAAGGGCGTTAGATGTTCAGACGTGTGTGTGATGTCCTCAATGAGTATAAAGCAGAACTAGTGGTTAGTTCTTCATGGTGGGTAAAGGAGACGATAACTATTGCCCGGAGATAAGCCCCGCCCCTCGCGGAGCGTGGCAGCGCTTTAGGTGTGAGAGGGCAGAAGAGGACACTCACCTGCAGTGCTGGTGGGGCAGCCGGTCCAGGGCGATGGCTCTCTGTCCACAGGGACACTTGAAGAAGCGCTTGGTGGCGTCGTGCCACCGCAGGCTGTGACTCTCCTCCACGCAGCGGTCCGCCGGCTTGAAGTAGGTGTAACCGCACTGGAAGCAAAGCATCATGGGAAAATACCCAGATGATCAATTTCCAAAGAAGCTCTCCCTCCCTCCCTCTCTCTCACCCTCTCACTCCCCTCTCTCACGGATCTATAAACATCTGAACCAAGGCACCTTTTTACAGCTCACGGCGCGACACTTCATCTCTCTGGTTCCCTTCATCTTCTCCTCCATCTGCTCCTTCTTCACCAGGGGGTCGAAGTAACGCTCCTGCAGCTGGTACTCCGCCTGAGAGAGAGAGAGGGAGGGAGAGAGAGAGAGGGGAGATTCAGACTTCTTTCAGACTCGTTCCTGAGTTTTCCTCGGAGACAATCTGGATCAGGTCCACAGCAGTGAGTTCTAAGCGGGTCCATGTAGAACCAGATCTGATCTGGACCTCGTGGTTCCGGTCCAACTCACCGCCTGCAGCGCCGCGTCGTGGCGAGACTTGGCGTTCAGGATCTTTTGAAAGCCCTCGGACTGGATGTAGAGGAGCTTCTCTCGCCTCCTCTTCTGGAACGGCTCCTCTTCCTCATTGCCGGACGAGTCGCCTGCGAAGGAAGAACAAAGACAAAGAAGTCATGTCATAAATATATATATATAAATATATATCGAGATATATATATTAGGGCTGTGAAACGATTACAATTTTTAATCGGGTTAATCACAGGTTTCTGTGGATTAATCATGATTAATCACATATTACCGATATTCTCGGTATATTTTGTGAGAACATAGAGATTTATGACAAAAGACGGATATATACATTTATACATTCTTCTATACAATGGTGCTGCAACTCAGCAGTTATTTAGCAGTTTTCTTCCATATGGAACATTAATACATCTTCATCCTAAACAGAATGTTTAACCCTCCTGTTGCCTTCGGGTCAATTTGACCCGATTCAATGTTTAATGTCGGTGTTCTTTGGGGTCAATTTGACCTCAGGCTGTTTTTCACTGTGTCAAACTTATAAGAAATATCAACTTTTTTATTTATTTAAAGGGCTATTTAGGTAGTCAACAAACAAACATAAAGTACCTCACACTTAAACTTGGGAAACAATATTAATTCTAATAATTTTCTGGAGGTTTTAATTGCTGGGGTCAAATTGACCCCGAGGGTAAAATATGTTAGTAAATGTAAAGGAGGGTTAACCTCTTCCACTCCACTGAGGACGCCGGCGTCCTTAAGACCCTCCCCTTCCCTTTAAACGGCGTGCTCACGCAGACCACGTCAATAAACATGGGCATGTTTGGTATCCCAGCATTCAACATATCCTCATCTTTGCAAAGAACATATACATTTTCTTTTATTTCGTAATAATTTTTCACAAGAGGAGCCCTAACACACAATGTCTAAAGTCGCGATCAATGCAGCAAGTCGGGTCTTGCAACATTTCGACGGAGAAAACGTACAGAATACACTTTCTAAGAAGATGTATTAGCGGAGGTATTAGCAGAAGTACTAGCGGAAGTTAGCAAAGAGCTAGCGGAATCAGAAAAGGTAAAAAGTTTTACAAAAACTTTTTGTTTTGGTGCGCTGTGTCTTCCCTGACAGTAACGTGTTGAAGCCAGGAGACCGCGCTGTCTTTGCCCGCCATGAACACGGTGATTTGCTCCGTTTTTGTTTGACTACATTTTATGAGTAACAGTTAGGGGGGTGCTAGTGACTTTTCATGCGCGAAGACCGGCATCTGAACTCTGCGGCGACCGCGATCGACATATTGAGCACCCCTGCATTAAAACATTGGTGCAAGTGACTTTTTTTCGTCCCGATGTGCGCACACACGCCGGCATCCGAGCTCTGCGGCACGCGAGACGGGCATCGGAGTCATGTTAACGTGACACTAGAGACAGAATGACACGCTGCTGGAGAGACGACCAACAACAGACGGATTGGAAGCTCATTCTGCGCATGCGTTAAATGCGTTTAAAAAAATAACGAAGTTAAACCTGTAATTTAATTAACTGAGTTAACGCGTTATTTTTCACAGCACTAATATATATACATATATATACATATATATACACGGCTCTTCGCCGTGTACCTTTGGGCGAGGTCAGACTCTTCTCCACTCGGGCGCTGATGTCGCCGTCGCTGCTCCTCTTCCTCTTCACGGCGTTGGGGTCTTCCTTATCGAGCCCCGTCGCGCCTTTGGCTCTCAGCTTCCTCATGGCGGCCATCTTGGCGGCGGACAGGCCGAGGGGGGCGGGCGCCGCCGGGGGCGGGCCGTTCTCGAAGAAGAGGATGTCTTCTCCCTCGGCGAAGCCTCGGCCCAGGGCGGGGCCACACGGGACCCCTGGCGCCGGTTTCGGGTTCGTCGGACCGCCCCGGCCCGGCGATGAGTAGGAGGACCCGGGCGGGCTCGACGGCGCCCTCTTCTGGATCTCGTCCGCCCGGCGCCGGCGGTTCTGCAGGAACTCTCGCTGGCTCCGTTTCTGCTGCTTCAGCAGGTCGGAGGCGGAGAAGGACGGAGCGGCAGCATCCCGGGAGGCTGGAGGGGAAGGACATCAATATAATAATGATAATAAGTAAACAAGTCATTCAGAGCTAGAGCCGTAACACCAGGAGCGACGTGATGCTCCTCTGTCCCCTGCTGTGGAACACTCACCTGTACCTGAGGGGCCGCCCTGCGCCAGGTGCTTCTTCAGCTGCAGCGCTCCGGGGGTCGGCGCCGACAACAGGCTCTTGAACTCATCTGAACAGCCGGCAACTTCACCGGCCTGCAGGGCTGCCGGAGGAGAGACAGGCGGTCAGACAGGTGACCGGAGGAGAGACAGGCGGTCAGACAGGTGACCAGAGGTGAGACAGGCGGTCAGACAGGTGACCAGAGGTGAGACAGGCGGTCAGACAGGTGACCGGAGGAGAGACAGGCGGTCAGACAGGTGCTCACCTAGCCTCTTGGCCTGATGGACCAGCTGCGCGGCGCCTTTCACAAACAGCTTGTCCAGAGTCTTCTGGACCGGCTTGTTGGGGTTAGACGACGTTCTGGAACCAACACAGAAACCATGGTGACCAATGAACAGGTTCATCCACATGACCAATGAACAGGTTCATCACATGACCAATGAACAGGTTCATCCTCATGACCAATGAACAGGTTCATCACATGACCAATGAACAGGTTCATCCACACGACCAATGAACAGGTTCATCCACATGACCAATGAACAGGTTCATCCTCATGACCAATGAACAGGTTCATCACATGACCAATGGACAGGTTCATCCTCATGACCAATGAACAGGTTCATCCACATGACCAATGAACAGGTTCATCCTCATGACCAATGAACAGGTTCATCACATGACCAATGAACAGGTTCATCCACATGACCAATGAACAGGTTCATCCTCATGACCAATGAACAGGTTCATCACATGACCAATGGACAGGTTCATCCTCATGACCAATGAACAGGTTCATCCTCATGACCAATGAACAGGTTCATCCTCATGACCAATGAACAGGTTCATCACATGACCAATGAACAGGTTCATCCTCATGACCAATGAACAGGTTCATCCACATGACCAATGAACAGGTTCATCCACATGACCAATGAACAGGTTCATCCTCATGACCAATGAACAGGTTCATCCACATGACCAATGAACAGGTTCATCACATGACCAATGAACAGGTTCATCCTCATGACCAATGAACAGGTTCATCCTCATGACCAATGAACAGGTTCATCCTCATGACCAATGAACAGGTTCATCCTCATGACCAATGAACAGGTTCATCCTCATGACCAATGAACAGGTTCATCCTCATGACCAATGAACAGGTTCATCACATGACCAATGAACAGGTTCATCCTCATGACCAATGAACAGGTTCATCCACATGACCAATGAACAGGTTCATCCACATGACCAATGAACAGGTTCATCCTCATGACCAATGAACAGGTTCATCACATGACCAATGAACAGGTTCATCCTCATGACCAATGAACAGGTTCATCCTCATGACCAATGAACAGGTTCATCCACATGACCAATGAACAGGTTCATCCTCATGACCAATGGACAGGTTCATCCTCATGACCAATGAACAGGTTCATCCACATGACCAATGAACAGGTTCATCCTCATGACCAATGAACAGGTTCATCTCATGACCAATGAACAGGTTCATCCACATGACCAATGAACAGGTTCATCCTCATGACCAATGAACAGGTTCATCACATGACCAATGAACAGGTTCATCCACATGACCAATGAACAGGTTCATCCACATGACCAATGAACAGGTTCATCACATGACCAATGAACAGGTTCATCACATGACCAATGAACAGGTTCATCCTCATGACCAATGAACAGGTTCATCCTCATCACCAATGAACAGGTTCATCCACATGACCAATGAACAGGTTCATCCACATGACCAATGAACAGGTTCATCCACATGACCAATGAACAGGTTCATCACATGACCAATGAACAGGTTCATCCACATGACCAATGAACAGGTTCATCCACATGACCAATGAACAGGTTCATCCACATGACCAATGAACAGGTTCATCCACATGACCAATGAACAGGTTCATCCATTACGACCAATGAACAGGTTCATCCACATGACCAATGAACAGGTTCATCACATGACCAATGAACAGGTTCATCCACATGACCAATGAACAGGTTCATCACATGACCAATGAACAGGTTCATCCACATGACCAATGAACAGGTTCATCCTCATGACCAATGAACAGGTTCATCCTCATGACCAATGAACAGGTTCATCACATGACCAATGAACAGGTTCATCCTCATGACCAATGAACAGGTTCATCCACATGACCAATGAACAGGTTCATCCACGCGACCAATGATCAGGTTCATCCACTTGACCAATGAACATGTTCATCCACACGACCAATGAACAGGTTCATCCACATGACCAATGAACAGGTTCATCCTCATGACCAATGAACAGGTTCATCCTCATGACCAATGAACAGGTTCATCACGTGACCAATGAACAGGTTCATCCTCATGACCAATGAACAGGTTCATCCTCATGACCAATGAACAGGTTCATCACATGACCAATGAACAGGTTCATCCTCATGACCAATGAACAGGTTCATCCTCATGGTGGGGATGATTTGTGTAAAACGTGTATAACAACCATTGAGGTGACTCACAGTGACGCGGCGCAGGCCGGCGAGGACACGCCGCCGTAGTAGAACCCGTCCTGACACAGCCGCTCCCTCAGGCCCCTCCCCTTCCCCTTGCCGGGCACCTTGCCGGAGTACGCCGACTGCAGCTCGGCCCTCCTGGAGCTCATCTGCTTGTACTGCGCCTTCACGTGATACTGGCAGTACTCGCACTCGAACTGTGAACGCCACGCGGAGACCGTGAGACGAGGAATGTGGATTTAGAAGTACGGTGGAGCCCTTGAGCAAGGCACGGGCGGACCCACCGTGTTGACGATCTGAGAGCAGGGGTCTCCGTTCTTCTTCGGGGCCTTGCAGGTGCTGTAGTCCTGAGCTTCCCCCAGCAGCAGCACCTTCTGTGGGTTATCCACCGTCAGGCTCACCTGCTCAAGACAATTCAGGGTTCAGTGTCTTGCTCAAGGACACATCGCCTCGGGCGGAGATTGAACCGACAACCCCCCGATTGAAAGACCTGAGTACACACACACACACACACACACACACTCACCCCGTCGTAGCCCTCCTTCTGCTTCATGGGGTTGGGGTTGAGAAGTCCGATGACGGTGCCCGGCTCCGTCTTCCACAGCTCTTTGTGGACTTCTCCGAACAGCAGCAGCGACACGAACACCTCCAGGTTGTGGAGGTCGCTCAGCTTCCAGATACTGAAGGTCTTCCCCTGGTGGTCAGGACCGAGAATGCAGCTTCAACACATGAAGCATAGACTTCTATACAACCAGAGGAGCCCCCTGGTGATCAGGAGAGAGAATGCATCTTTAACACATGAAGCATAGACTTCTATACAACCAGAGGAGCCCCCTGGTGGTCAGGAGAGAGAATGCAGCTTTAACACATGAAGCATAGACTTCTATACAACCAGAGGAGTCGCCCCCTGGTGGTCAGGAGAGAGAATGCAGCTTCAACACATGAAGCATAGACTTCTATGCAACCAGAGGAGTCGCCACCTGGTGGTCAGGAGAGAGAATGCAGCTTCAACACATGAAGCATAGACTTCTATGCAACCAGAGGAGTCGCCCCCTGGTGGTCAGGAGAGAGAATGCAGCTTCAACACATGAAGCATAGACTTCTATACAACCAGAGGAGTCGCCCCCTGGTGGTCAGGAGAGAGAATGCATCTTTAACACATGAAGCATAGACTTCTATACAACCAGAGGAGCCCCCTGGTGGTCAGGAGAGAGAATGCAGCTTTAACACATGAAGCATAGACTTCTATACAACCAGAGGAGTCGCCCCCTGGTGGTCAGGAGAGAGAATGCAGCTTCAACACATGAAGCATAGACTTCTATGCAACCAGAGGAGTCGCCACCTGGTGGCCAGGAGAGAGAATGCAGCTTCAACACATGAAGCATAGACTTCTATACAACCAGAGGAGTCGCCCCCTGGTGGTCAGGAGAGAGAATGCAGCTTTAACAGAAACATCATTGTTGTCCTGAAGGAGGCACATGGCGGTCTCTACCAGGACGGGGGGTCAGACCTACGCTGCTGTTGCTTTGTGGCGTGACCTTGTTGACCAGCACAGCGAAGGTCACCCAGTCGCTGTCCTCCAGCTTCTCTTTCGCCAAACGCTCCGGCACCTCCGACAGACGGATGCGGCGGCGGTCGGCCATCTTGCGGTCCATCTCGCAGGATGAAACGAGCGGCTTTCTGAAACCAAAGGAGCCCAGATTCAGACTGGAACACGGTGTGTGTGTGCAGGGCCGGAGTGGGGCCACTTTTCAGCCCAGGAATCTCAGGCTCAAGACCAGCCCACTTTTTTCATGGTAGTGGAAATTGTATAAATGAAGCAACAGTTCAGCTCTTACTATCCTGTAGTTCTTTTATTAATACCATGGTCCAACAAATAATGTAACGGTTAAATACAACAATAATAATCCATTTAAGATGAGAAGTTAACAAAAAATATGCACAACATTAAAAAAGGCAGAAGGGCGTAGCAGGGGTGTCAGACTCAGATTAGGCAGTAGGCCAGATTTGTTGGAGTGAGACCTCATGGGGGCCGTCATGGTCATTGTCATGGTCATTGTCATGGTCATGGTCATTATCATGGTCATTATCATGGTCATGGTCATTGTCATTATCATTTTTCTGCATGAGTATTATATAGTGGTGATTTACTCCTTTACTACACCCACTTCTGAGCAAACAATGCATATTGGTTCATCAAGTACTGTACTGCTCTTTCTTAGAATATATAACTTTTGTCTTATCTGCTGCTCCGAAGCTACAAAGAAAAATTAAGAGTGATATTACTGCATACTTCAATATCAATAGTATATATCAATATTTGCATAATATTTGCAAAGTCTATGGATCGCCATATTTTGGGTGATATAAAAAGGCTAATATTTTAATTCAATTTAATATTTTGCTTGGGAATAGGTTGACAACGCTACAATGATATTAATCAAGGCTACAACGTTATGTTGCTAATCATTAGGCCTTTGTCTCTCTTTACCAGTTGCCACTTGTGTTTGTCCTCTTGAAAATAAATCTGTAAGCTTGGCACATTTGGCAGCATCCTCCTCTCAATGCCTTTCTTCTTTTTTCAACCTGGCTTTTCCAGCCTCTTCCTCCGTCCATCCCCTGACGCGTATCGTTGCGGTTGGGGCCCAGCTATCCGTAGCTGAGAAAACTTTTTGGAAAAGACGGCTAAGGACCGAACCAACTCTATTTTGGAGGGGTGAAGTTCTCCTCTCCCAAAATGAGTTGGTTGGTTCCATAAAGGACTGAACCAACTCTATTATTTGGGAGGGGTGAACTTCCTCGCATGGTAACCCATGCAGAGGCTGCGGTGTCAGAATGCTGAACGTGTGTCGCCCACTTTAAGAGAAGATGGATGAACGTGACAAATGTCAACAAATACAATTCTCGACCGGCCCAGAAGTGAAGCGGCCCACCGGGAACTCTCCCGATTCTCCCGATTACCCACCCCGGGCCTGTGTGTGTGTGTGTGTGTGTGAGACCCTCAGCTGCTGACGTTTCAACGTAGAATGACAGCATTTCTTCTCCTCACCTCAGCCGCAGTCCTGAGTATTTCTCAACGCCCACATCTTTAGGAAGAGGAGGAAGAGAAGAAGCTCTGGGCGTTCCCGTTGCAGCAGGTCGGCTCTGAGAGGCCGCAGAACGCGGAGGCTTGAAAGCCTTACCGCTGCCCTCTGCTGGCTGGAAGGTGCCACCAATCTTTATCTCCATCAGTGGACCTCTGTCTTCTGACGAGGAAAAAAAAAGAGAATATACTCAAATACGAGCTCAAACACACCGACCTGTCCAGCCCCTCTGCGATAGGATGAGACGTACCTGGGGGTGAGCTGGGCGTGGGGAGGTGAGCCACCCTGGGTTTGCGTTTGAAGGAGTCAGCGTTGTTCAGCTGGTCGAAGAAGTCTGCGGACTCCTGGAGCTTCACGCCTCCTCCGCTGGCTGCAGTGGATGGAGATGTTGCTGCTGTGACGAGGCAAAGGACAACTTCATCAACTTTACTGTGTGTGTGTGTGTGTGTGTTTATCAATGTATTCTGTAAAGCGCAGCCAGTGGAGTTCAGAATAAGATGGTGAATTACAGCATGCTCACCTGCGTGGGTCTTGGCCCTCTGGGTGGTAGAAGACGGTTTGGCAGGGGGGGTCATGGAGGTTGGGGTCGGGTCATTGGTTTGGGGGTCATTGTTTTGGGGGTCATTGTTTTGGGGGTCATGGTTTTGGGGGTCATGGTTTTGGGGGTCATTGGTTTGGGGGTCATTGGTTTGGGACTGGCCGAGCTCCCTGCAGTCAGGACCGCGGTGGAAGATGAGGGGGAAACCTTCTGGCTCGCTTCCAGCTGCTGCTGCAGCCGCTGCATCTGCTCCTGCATGCGCCTCAGCTGGTCTGAGGAAGGCAGACATTTAAAGATGGCTGACAGGTGTTGTCCCGCACTGGACTCAGAATACAGGAGACACTCACCTTGCAAGTCCACCGTGGACCCGTCGAGGAGCGCTCCCTCATCGCTTCCTTTTCTTTCAGCGTCTCTCTCTTCGTCTTCAGTGTCCTCCCCCTGCCTGCCCACAGCCGGCCCTTCCTCCTCGACGCCCTCTTTGTACTCCTCCTCCTCCTCGGCGGCGTCAAACAGGTCGTCCAAGGCGTCCGCCTGCTCCCGATGGTCTTGTTCCTGGACTCCCTCACTCTCAGCCAGCAGCGCCGTCAACATGTCCAGGTCATCCTCACCTGGACAGACAGACATTGTCTCTGAGCTCCTGGAGAAGCGCTACGTGAAGCTGCTGTAAATGATACTCACTGTCCATCGGAGAGACGTGAGCGGTCAGGCACTCTGGTGACCTTCAAGAGGACACAGTTGTTATTGTGTGAAGGAAACACGACGTTTAATAACATGAATTGTAGACCTGAGAAAACAAACCTAGACGTGAAGGGATGGACTGCTTTCTCACAAAAAAACAAGAGTTTGAAACATAACTTTAAGACATTTTAACCTGTCATAGGGTTAGGGTTAATGTAACTTTAGTCGAACTCTAACCCCTTTAACCTGTCATAGGGTTAGTGTAACCTTAGTGTAACTCATTTAACCTGTCATAGGGTTAGTGTAACCTCAGTGTAACCTCTTTAACCTGTCACAGAGTTAGTGTAACCTCAGTGTAACCTCTTTAACCTGTCACAGTTAGTGTAACCTTAGTGTAACTCATTTAACCTGTCATAGGGTTAGTGTAACCTCAGTGTAACCTCTTTAACCTGTCATAGGGTTAGTGTAACCTTAGTGTAACTCATTTAACCTGTCACAGTTAGTGTAACCTTAGTGTAACTCATTTAACCTGTCATAGGTTTAGTGTAACCTTAGTGTAACTCATTTAACCTGTCATAGGTTTAGTGTAACCTTAGTGTAACTCATTTAACCTGTCATAGGGTTAGTGTAACCTCAGTGTAACCTCTTTAACCTGTCACAGAGTTAGTGTAACCTCAGTGTAACCTCTTTAACCTGTCACAGTTAGTGTAACCTTAGTGTAACTCATTTAACCTGTCATAGGGTTAGTGTAACCTCAGTGTAACCTCTTTAACCTGTCATAGGGTTAGTGTAACCTTAGTGTAACTCATTTAACCTGTCATAGGGTTAGTGTAACCTCAGTGTAACCTCTTTAACCTGTCACAGAGTTAGTGTAACCTTAGTGTAACTCATTTAACCTGTCATAGGGTTAGTGTAACCTCAGTGTAACCTCTTTAACCTGTCATAGGGTTAGTGTAACCTTAGTGTAACTCATTTAACCTGTCACAGTTAGTGTAACCTTAGTGTAACTCATTTAACCTGTCATAGGTTTAGTGTAACCTTAGTGTAACTCATTTAACCTGTCATAGGTTTAGTGTAACCTTAGTGTAACTCATTTAACCTGTCATAGGGTTAGTGTAACCTCAGTGTAACCTCTTTAACCTGTCACAGAGTTAGTGTAACCTCAGTGTAACCTCTTTAACCTGTCACAGTTAGTGTAACCTTAGTGTAACTCATTTAACCTGTCATAGGGTTAGTGTAACCTCAGTGTAACCTCTTTAACCTGTCATAGGGTTAGTGTAACCTCAGTGTAACTCATTTAACCTGTCATAGAGTTAGTGTAACCTCAGTGTAACCCCTTTAACCTGTCATAGGGTTAGTGTAACCTCAGTGTAACCCCTTTAACCTGTCATAGGGTTAGTGTAACCTCAGTGTAACCTCTTTAACCTGTCACAGAGTTAGTGTAACCTTAGTGTAACTCATTTAACCTGTCATAGGGTTAGTGTAACCTCAGTGTAACCTCTTTAACCTGTCACAGAGTTAGTGTAACCTTAGTGTAACTCATTTAACCTGTCATAGGGTTAGTGTAACCTCAGTGTAACCTCTTTAACCTGTCATAGGGTTAGTGTAACCTCAGTGTAACTCATTTAACCTGTCATAGGGTTAGTGTAACCTCAGTGTAACCCCTTTAACCTGTCATAGAGTTAGTGTAACCTTAGTGTCATTTAACCTGTCATAGGGTTAGTGTAACCTCAGTGTAACCTCTGTGTAACCTCAGTGTTTAACCTGTCATAGAGTTAGTGTAACCTCAGTGTAACTCATTTAACCTGTCATAGGGTTAGTGTAACCTCAGTGTAACCCCTTTAACCTGTCATAGGGTTAGTGTAACCTGTGTAACAGTGTAACTTTAACCTGTCATAGGGGTAGTGTAACCTCAGTGTAACCCCTTTAACCTGTCATAGGGTTAGTGTAACCTCAGTGTAACCTCTTTAACCTGTCATAGAGTTAGTGTAACCTCAGTGTAACCCCTTTAACCTGTCATAGAGTTAGTGTAACCTCAGTGTAACCCCTTTAACCTGTCATAGAGTTAGTGTAACCTCAGTGTAACCCCTTTAACCTGTCATAGGTTTAGTGTAACCCCTTTAACCTTAGTGTAACCCATTTAACCTGTCATAGGGTTAGTGTAACCTCAGTGTAACCTCTTTAACCTGTCATAGGGTTAGTGTAACCTCAGTGTAACTCATTTAACCTGTCATAGAGTTAGTGTAACCTCAGTGTAACCCCTTTAACCTGTCATAGGGTTAGTGTAACCTCAGTGTAACCCCTTTAACCTGTCATAGAGTTAGTGTAACCTCAGTGTAACCCCTTTAACCTGTCATAGGGTTAGTGTAACGTTAGTGCAACCCTAACTCCTTTAACCTGTCACAGAGTTCACATGTCTAACATGGAGACAGCTACGGAGTCATAACGAGACTTGAGTCCTGATTAAAGCTCCTTTCTTCTGTGACTAGCACAATGAAACATCCAATAGCTTCTTTAAAATATAACTTTCCATTCATGACTGAGTTTAACTTACCTGTGGTTCTGGTCTGTCTCGCGCTCTAAAGCAGCTTTGGACTGTTGACAGCGATACAGCCGGTCCCCGTGTTAGTTTAGTTGGTAATGTGAAGTTGTAGTTTATAACAATAATACATTAGCGCGTCGTCTCCGTCACTCAGAGCGAGGGAATCCAAACTGGCGCTAAACGAAGGACCCCTCTGTGTTGTCGGAACGCGAGCAGCTGCCCCACGATGTGCCTAACTGAAAAGGTTTCTCTCGTTGAAACAAAAATATTATGTTTTACATTATTTTTGATGAAAATTCAAAATACAATTAGTAGCGTTGTCTTCCAAAAAGATTGAACATTTTTTAATAAGTTCCTTGAGCAGAAAGAAAACTGGACACACTCCTGCAGTCAGGCAACATGGAGGACGTCGCGTCTCCAGCAGAGGGCGCTCACAACAACAACAACAATGGCACCTGCCGTAAAATAATTAATGAAGAAGAAGAAGCCTCTGACAACAAATCGACTCCCCCATATTGTTCTAACTAACCCAACTTAGTTGAATAGGTTTAATCGGAGAATATGTTTTATTGAGAGGAGATGTTAGTCCCGTTGGATAACTAACTGCCTCTTTAGTCCCGTCGGTGACATTCAGAGCAATACGAGACAACTCTGGCTGGCTAGCAGCAGCTAACTCCAGCTAGCGTCACTAAACAGCTCAACACGAGAGAGAAGATGGACTCAAGAGTCACGGCCGCTTCCAAAGGTTCGTTCACCTGAGCGTCTACAAGACACACGACTAACACCTGAGACAAGACACGACTAACACCTGAGACAAGACACGACTAACACCTGAGACAAGACACGACTAACACCTGAGACAAGACACGACTAACACCTGAGACAAGACACACGACTAACACCTGAGACAAGACACACGACTAACACCTGAGACAAGACACACGACTAACACCTGAGACAAGACACACGACTAACACCTGAGACAAGACACGACTAACACCTGAGACAAGACACGACTAACACCTGAGACAAGACACACGACTAACACCTGAGACAAGACACGACTAACACCTGAGACAAGACACACGACTAACACCTGAGACAAGACACGACTAACACCTGAGACAAGACACACGACTAACACCTGAGACAAGACACACGACTAACACCTGAGACAAGACACGACTAACACCTGAGACAAGACACACGACTAACACCTGAGACAAGACACACGACTAACACCTGAGACAAGACACACGACTAACACCTGAGACAAGACACACGACTAACACCTGAGACAAGACACACGACTAACACCTGAGACAAGACACACGACTAACACCTGAGACAAGACACACGACTAACACCTGAGACAAGACACGACTAACACCTGAGACAAGACACACGACTAACACCTGAGACAAGACACACGACTAACACCTGAGACAAGACACACGACTAACACCTGAGACAAGACACACGACTAACACCTGAGACAAGACACACGACTAACACCTGAGACAAGACACACGACTAACACCTGAGACAAGACACACGACTAACACCTGAGACAAGACACACGACTAACACCTGAGACAAGACACACGACTAACACCTGAGACAAGACACACGACTAACACCTGAGACAAGACACACGACTAACACCTGAGACAAGACACACGACTAACACCTGAGACAAGACACACGACTAACACCTGAGACAAGACACACGACTAACACCTGAGACAAGACACGACTAACACCTGAGACAAGACACGACTAACACCTGAGACAAGACACACGACTAACACCTGAGACAAGACACACGACTAACACCTGAGACAAGACACGACTAACACCTGAGACAAGACACACGACTAACACCTGAGACAAGACACACGACTAACACCTGAGACAAGACACACGACTAACACCTGAGACAAGACACACGACTAACACCTGAGACAAGACACACGACTA
>NC_079397.1:18100315-18110315 GCF_029220125.1 Pseudoliparis swirei
GAAGACGGTGAGTGTTCGTTTATAGACTTTAAGACAGAATCCGAGAGATCAGAGAAGTTAAAAGTTACGAATTTAGAATAAATAACCAAACAAATAACCAACGATCCCTCAGTAATTTACCCATTGGCATCAAGATAGTCAAAAGTTTACCTCGAATGAGTGTTTCTCATGCAGGGACTCACAATTATTAAGGAACAATCCCAACAATCTGTATCCCCAGTTGTTTGGCATGTCATTACACTTGACACTATATATATAATATCTTATATATATATAATATCTTACATATAATATATATATATATATAGTGTCATTACACTTGACACTATATATATATAATATCTTATATATATATAATATCTTACATATAATATATATATAGTGTCATTACACTTGACACTATATATATATAATATCTTATATATATATAATATCTTACATATAATATATATATAGTGTCATTACACTTGACACTATATATATATTATATCTTATATATATATAATATCTTATATATTATATATATATTATATTATATAATAATAATAATATAATCTAATTTATAAATAGTTTTATAAATAATCCTTTTAAAAACCAGAAATTAGTTGACTATTATTATATCCATTTTAATGTTGTTCCATAATTGGACTCCTACAATAGAAATACATCTTTAATCCCTTTTTTAGCCTCAAAGGTCTTTTAACTTCCAGAAAGAGAGGAGAACACGTTGGTGGATCATCTCTCGTCTGTTCTTCCAGAAGGTTCTGCTGCTGCCGAGGCTCCGGCCCGGCCGCCCCCCCGGCCCCCCCCGGGTGAAGAGGGCCGCTTCGGCTGCCCGGACTGCCAGAAGAGCTTCAAGTTCCAGTCCCTGCTGAACGCTCACCGCCGCATCCACACGGGCGAGCAGCCCTTCCTGTGCGCCCAGTGCGGCCGCCGCTTCTCCTTCAAGCAGTCGCTGGAGAGGCACCGGCACACGCACCGCGGCGGGCGCCGCTACGAGTGCCCGATCTGCGGCGAGTTCTTCAAGAGCCCGGCGGCTCAGCGGGAGCACCGGGGCGCCCACATGGAGAACGGAGAGTACCTGTGCTCCCGGTGCGGCCGCGCCTTCGCCTGGAAGTCTGCGCTGGTGAGACACCTGAAGACCCACGGCGAGGACGGCGAGGACGGCGAGGAGGCGGCGGGGGGGGGGCGCCCCCACCGGTGCCCCCGCTGCGCCCTGGGCTTCAGCTGCGCCGGCTACCTCGCCCGCCACCTGCAGACGCACCGGGAGGAGCGGCCGCACGCCTGCGACTGCGGCAAGAGCTTTGCGTGCCGCGCAGCGCTCACCGCGCACCAACGCACCCACGGCAAGGAGCGGCCGCACGCCTGCGCGCAGTGCGGCAAGGGCTTCCTCTACAAGGGCGGCCTGCTGAGCCACATGCAGGTCCACTCCGAGGAGAAGCCCTTCGCCTGCTCCTTCTGCGCCAAGAGCTTCAAGCGCCAGCGCAACATGAAGAAGCACGAGCGCTGCCACACGCGCCAGGACGTGTTCGGCTGCTCGCTGTGCGACAAGAGCTTCGTGTACAAGGCCACGCTGACGCGCCACCAGCTCACGCACTCGGGCGAGCGGCCCTTCCTCTGCGCCGACTGCGGGAAGGGCTTCTTCTCCCACGCCGAGCTGCTGAAGCACGAGCGCTTCCACACGGGCCACGCCCCCTTCCAGTGCCCCCACTGCGGGAAGAAGTTCACCCAGTCCTGCTACCTCACCATCCACCTGCGCTACCACACGGGCGCGCGGCCCTACGCCTGCTCAGAGTGCGACAAGAGCTTCCTCAGCGCCAACCGGCTGAAGAGGCACCAGCGCACGCACTCCGGGGAGAAGCCGTACCTGTGCGCCGAGTGCGGGAAAAGCTTCAGGCAGTCGTACAACATGAAGGTGCACCAACGCACACACGCCACCAAGAGGAGGTAGTCTGGGGGCAGGACAGGTGAGAGGAACTCCAGGGTCACGAGTTACATGTGAGGTCGTTAACCTCCTGTGACCTTTGGGCTCAATTTGACTCCATTTAGTTTGAAGTCTCTAAATAAATGAATGACATCATTTTTGCTTCATATTTCATGACTTTTCCTCATTTATTGGAGACAACTGGGAAAACATAACATTCACATGACATGTTTTCACTGTCCTGAACACAACTCGTACACATCGGTGTTCTTTGGGTTCAGTTTGACCCCAGCCTGTTTCTCACTGTGTAAAACATAAGAAATACAAACTTTCTTTATTTATTTAACCCTTGTGTTGCCTTAGGGTCAATTTGACCTGAATCAATATTACACCCTCGTGTCGCCTTAGGATTAATTTGACCCCATTCAATGTTTAATGTCGGTGTTCTTTTGGTAGTCAACAAACAAACAAAGTGCCTCACACTTAAACTTGGAAAACAATATTAATTCTAATAATTTTCTGGAGGTTTTAATTGCTGGCGTCAAATTGAACCCAAAGGGTAAAATATAAAGGTAACAGGAGGGTGAAACATTGAATCGGGTCAAAATGACCCAAAGGCGACAGGAGGGTTAAAGGGCTGTTTAGGTTGTCAACAAAGTGACACTTAAACTTGGGAAACGATATCAATTCTAATAATTTTCTGGAGGTTTTAACTGCTGGGGTCAAACAGGGTAAACAATGTTAAACAAGTGTTTCTTTCCCTCATCTAGTCTTCAAATGGTGAACTCTGGGTACATGCATCGTCTTGTTGTGGGTCGTGACGGTTTAGTTTCCACGCAATAAACAGATGAAATGTCCAGTTTGATGTGAAAGGTTATTTATTTATAAAGTTGTGCGGCTTCAAACACAAACCTCATTCGTCTGTTCACAAAATATTAAAGAAATCAGAATGCAGTCGCCTGACCCTCGTGCGCCCTGACGATCGGCCTCACAGCGGCCCGACGCCCCCTAGTGGTGGGAGGTCCACAAAGAAAAACCAAAGAAAATGAAATTCTTACATGTTATTATTTATTATAAACCTAGACAGTCACACACACACACGGCAGCTCTCCTCCGATCAGGAGTACAAACAGCCAGTTCAGGGTCATTGTTGAAAAATTGCATGAGACGTCGAACACTGAGAACTGGATGAACGGCGTCACGATGTGTGCTCGTCTAATGGAAGTTTCATTTGAAAAGTGGAAAAATAGAAAAGTACAAGACAAACTAGCTCGGGGGCGTGGCTCCGGCTACACGGCGAGGTGCAGCGTGATGGGGCAGTGGTCGCTGCCCAGCGCCTTGTTGCGGATCTTGTTGTCGCACAGGCCCGGCAGCAGGCTGGCCGACAGGATGAAGTAGTCCAGCCTCCAGCCCACGTTCTTGGCGCGGGAGTTCATCATGTAGGTCCAGAAGGTGTAGGCGTTGGCCCGCTCCGGGTACAGCTCGCGGAAGCTGTCGGCGAAGCCGGCCTCCAGCAGCTGGCCCAGGCCCTCGCGCTCCTCCGGGGTGAAGCCGGCGCTCTTCTTGTTGCCCTTGGGGTTCTTCAGGTCGATCTCCCGGTGCGCCACGTTCAGGTCGCCGCACAGCACCACGGGCTTCTGCATGTCCAGCTCGCTCAGGTACGCCCGGAAGTCCACGTCCCAGGTTTTGCGGTAGTCGAGGCGCACGAGGCCGCGGCCGGAGTTGGGCACGTAGGCGGTGACCAGGTAGAAGGCGGGGAACTCGGCGGTGATGACGCGGCCCTCCTTGTCGTGCTCTTCTTTGCCTAGAGGTTGGGAGGAAAGGTGAGAACCATCTTCACCTGGCTAAAGGCCCAGTCCCTACACCAACAGGCTCCTGACCGCTCGGCAGGTACATCTTTGACACTTTGGTAAATACGTTTATCGTCTCTACAGTGAACGCTACAGTCAGGAGGAGCTTCGTCCTGTTGTTTGTTTTCAATGCATGAGTGTAAATATGATGTGAGATGTTTGTACGTTTACTGGACAAAAGGCTAAAAAAGAGATTAAAGATTTATTTCTATTGTAGGAGTCCAACTATGGAACAACATTAAAATGGATATAATAATGATTTAACTCATTTCTGGTTTTCAAAAGGATTATTTATAAAACTATTTGAGGGTTATGTGTGATTGAAACGTGTATATATATTTATTTTTTAAATTTAATTTATTATTATTTTATATTAATTTTCTGATTTATTTGATTATAATAATTTAGGATAGGAATATACCCTTTCAGTTTTGTATATTCTATAAAATAATATTGTATTGCATTGATTGACTGAATAAAACAAACAACAACACTACAACTGGAAACTGCCAGCTCGGCTTAGTTCCGTCTAAAAATGTTAAATCTCCAGCTCCTTCATTTGTTCAACTGTAAAAGCTTTGATTTTATATTTTTATGCTGAATATGGGTGCAGGAGCCAAGAGGCTGCAGGACGCTACTGCCCCCAGTGGAGAAACGATGCAGCACACGAGCCACATTCACTTTAAATCTCCCTGTAATCCAGATGAAACGTGGAGATGTATAAATGTCTTGATGCAGTTTACAAACACTCAAAAGTAAATATATTTGACAACGCTGCACTAGAATCTGAGCTGTCGGTCCAGGACTCGGCCCGGGCGCCGCTCACCGATGCCGTAGGCGACGCTGAGCGGCTCCGTCTTGCACAGCATGGCCGTGCCGCTGTAACCCTCCTTCTCGCCGGACGCCGCCCAGTACTTGTGAGGGTACTCTGGCATGGAGGTGATGTCGGCCGGCAGCGATTTCTCTCCACACTTCGTCTCCTGCAGGCACAGAACATCCGGCGCCTCCTCGCGGACCCACTGGGGGGGACACATGACACGGCGTTAAAACACGGCGGCCGCAAACGCCACGAATGTATTCACGTGTCCTCCGCTCGCCGCCGACGCACATCCAGGCCGCTCTTCTTCACCCAGGCCCTCAGGCCGTCCACGTTCCACGAGGTGATCTTCATGTTGGCGGCGCGTCCGTCTTTGCTGGTCATCTTGTCAGGAGGGTCCTCGTACAAAACCGGGGCCTCGGGCTCCTTCGCCTTCTTGGCTTTCTTTGCCGAGCCTGTGAGGAAAAGACTGGGAGTCATGAGAGTGGAAGATATCTAAGATATCTAACACACACACACACACACACGTCGTACCGGAGTCGGCGTCATTCTCCCCGTCCGCCACCTCCTCCGCTGCCTTCTTGCCTCTCTTCATCCCTGAACTCGCTCTGACTGCAAACACACCTGGCAGACACACACCTGGCAGCACACGCGCCGCTGGGAGGGAAACAAGGAGACATTTAAGTGAAGCTGTGCTCAGCATTATGAGTCCAAGTCCTTTTCCCACGCTGCCTTCATGAGTTCCTGCTGAGCTGAAGGTCTTCCTGGTTCACGTCGTTCCTCCGCTGGTCACATGACAAACAACTAGTTGAAGATGGAACTTTGGGTTGAAAATGTGCTTTTTTTTCTGGCATTTCAAGTCAACATATTTGATGTTTTAAGTCGAGAAGCTCAAAACTGACAAAGACTCATTTGGGAGATCTTGTGAAACCTCAGTCAACCTGCTCAGAACATGTTAAATACTTCATAGTGCTCATGAATGACCTCGAGCATACATTTGTAATGTATTATTAATCTACACACATGTAACATGATATAAAGAACACGATGCACACTACGATTAGTGTCCTCATAATGCAAAACCACTCAGTTTTAACCGGAATGTGTTTCCATACAATATTTAGATGTAAAAGGCACGTGACTCCTCTGACAAGCGGGACGATTATTTTGATGTCGTTGCTGGGGGAAACCCATTAAATACTAAATGTGAATGCATGAACCACGAGATGCAACAAACCGACATGCAGGAAGAAGACGTAAAGCCCTCAAACAGAAACGTGCTGTGACTATGCTAAGCTAACGCTAGCTCCGTGACAAAGAGAACAGGCGGCTTGCACCGGACAGCGAGCGCAATGAGCTCATTAGACATCGTATTCATATTCAGATGCAAAACGCGTCAAACCAAAGCACGTGTTTACATTCACACCGACAACACGTTTCAGGGAAAGCAGATGCAGGTAATCTGACTCACTTCCACAGCAGGACGAGGTCTTCTTCTTCTTCTTCTTCTTCTTCTTCTTCTTCTTCTTCTGTCACTCAAACTCTCAAAGCGTCGCGGAGGCTTCTCGCCACGCGTTTGATGCGGAGTGGCCTAACATATGCCTGATAGAAATGACAAATAACAACGCGCGTGTATTGCGTATTTATTTATTACATTTGAACAAAATGACACAACTGTCGCTGTTATGACGCAACTTTTGTTATCACGAATTGTGGCTGAAGTAAAGCAATATTTACGCAACACTTTTTTTTGGTCAGGCAATATCTACGGCCGTCCGTGTTTGGGTCCATTTGGGACCCCTCTCGATGGAGGAGTGGAAGTGAAGAGGTTAGCCGACGCTGTGTAATAATTAGTTTAAACGTTTAACTGACTAGAATTTGGATTGATTTGACTCGCCGAAAGAAAGCCAGGTATACTTACTTTAATATATAATATTATTCTATACACAGATATGTAAAGTATATATTATATACATATACCCGACACGAGAGCAGCGACGCGGCTGTGCACGGCGCTCTAATGGAGGGTTTATTCATAATATTATACTACACACACACACACATATATATATATATATACACACACCTAAAGCCAGGTATACTTATGTTAATATCCAAAGCAGCGTTAATGTACGAGACAGTTTTATGTCTCATAGCAGCTAGCTTATACTATATATATATGTATGTGTATATATATATACACACATACATATACACACACATATATATGTATGTGTGTATATATATGTATATATATATGTGTGTATATATATATATTTATGTGTGTATATATGTGTGTATATATATATATATATATATATGTATCTATATGTGTGTATATATATATACACATGTATATATATGTATATATATATATGTGTGTATATATATATGTGTGTATGTATATATGTATGTATATATATATATATGTGTATATATATAAATAGCTCTAGTTTAGGGTATTTCGAGCTAGCATATTTATCTAGTATACTATAATATTGTATGTTATAAGTGATATATGTCTGTAGTGTAATGTGTAATATCTCCATACATGTCTTAAACATATTTAAAATGAGCATCCATTAAAAAAAAGATCACCTCAATAATTGCTAATGCACAGAGAGGTTGAAAATGAGGGCGACGTCTGATTGGCTACTGAAGAGTCTATGTTTAAAAAACAAACCTTTTAGAGTTGAGCCGCGGTCGGGGAGTCAAACCCTCCAAAAACAAATCTTCCTTTATCAGCGTGTGCATTGGAAGGTATGTGTGAGTCTCTCTGGGTGCATTTGCAATTTTTTAGATTGATCTGACAGCAAAGATGAAATACTTCTGAGGAAAATAAAATGATCGACGCAAAAACAGAACGCACAACTTTTCTCCTGTGATTTCTTGCAGCCGCCATGACCGTCGTGATCGGGTTTGAAGGCAGCGCCAACAAGATCGGCATCGGGATCGTCAGAGACGGGGAGGTGCTCTCCAACCCGAGGCGGACCTACATCACGCCCCCTGGTCAAGGTACGGCCGCATGAAGCCGGCGCTTCACCGGCGGCGCGGCGACGCCTCCGCGACCTTGTGACCTTGTGACCTCTGCAGCCTGTTGTCCCTTCAGGGTTCCTGCCCAGCGACACCGCCAAGCACCACCGGGCCGTCATCCTCACCGTCCTGAAGGAGGCGCTGCAGCAGGCGGGGCTGCAGCCGGCAGACATCGACTGTGTGGCCTACACCAAAGGTGAGGGGCCTCCTGGGGGGCGAGGAGCAGCCAGGTGTTTACCACAAGGAGGAGGAGCAGCCAGGTGTTTACCACAAGGAGGAGGAGCAGCCGGGTGTTTACCACAAGGAGGAGGAGCAGTCGGGTGTTTATCACAAGGAGGAGGAGCAGCCAGGTGTTTACCACAAGGAGGAGGAGCAGCCAGGTGTTTACCACAAGGAGGAGGAGCAGCCAGGTGTTTACCACAAGGAGGAGGAGCAGCCAGGTGTTTACCACCAGGAGGAGGAGCAGCCAGGTGTTTATCACATCAAGGAGGAGCAGCCAGGTGTTTATCACAACGAGGAGGAGCAGCCAGATGTTTATCACATCAAGGAGGAGCAGCCAGGTGTTTACCACAAGGAGGAGGAGCAGCCAGGTGTTTACCACAAGGAGGAGGAGCAGTCGGGTGTTTATCACAAGGAGGAGGAGCAGTCGGGTGTTTATCACAAGGAGGAGGAGCAGCCAGGTGTTTATCACAGGGAGGAGCAGCCAGGTGTTTACCACAACGAGGAGGAGCAGCCAGATGTTTATCACATCAAGGAGGAGCAGCCAGGTGTTTATCACAGGGAGGAGCAGCCAGGTGTTTATCACCAGGAGGAGGAGCAGCCAGGTGTTTATCACATCAAGGAGGAGCAGCCAGGTGTTTATCATATCAAGGAGGAGCAGCCAGGTGTTTATCACCAGGAGGAGCAGCCAGGTGTTTATCACCAGGAGGAGGAGCAGCCAGGTGTTTATCATATCAAGGAGGAGCAGCCAGGTGTTTATCACCAGGAGGAGGAGCAGCCAGGTGTTTATCACCAGGAGGAGCAGCCAGGTGTTTATCACAAGGAGGAGGAGCAGCCAGGTGTTTATCACAGGGAGGAGCAGCCAGGTGTTTATCACCAGGAGGAGGAGCAGCCAGGTGTTTATCACCAGGAGGAGGAGCAGCCAGGTGTTTATCACCAAGGAGGAGCAGCCAGGTGTTTATCACCAGGAGGAGGAGCAGCCAGATGTTTATCACCAGGAGGAGGAGCAGCCAGGTGTTTACCACAACGAGGAGGAGCAGCCAGATGTTTATCACAGGAGGAGGAGCAGCCAGGTGTTTATCACCAGGAGGAGGAGCAGCCAGGTGTTTATCACATCAAGGAGGAGCAGCCAGGTGTTTATCACCAGGAGGAGGAGCAGCCAGGTGTTTATCACCAGGAGGAGGAGCAGCCAGGTGTTTATCACCAGGAGGAGCAGCCAGGTGTTTATCACCAGGAGGAGGAGCAGCCAGATGTTTATCACCAGGAGGAGGAGCAGCCAGGTGTTTATCACCAGGAGGAGGAGCAGCCAGGTGTTTATCACCAGGAGGAGAACAGCCAGGTGTTTATCACCAGGAGGAGGAGCAGTCGGGTGTTTATCACAAGGAGGAGGAGCAGCCAGGTGTTTATCACCAGGAGGAGGAGCAGCCAGGTGTTTATCACCAGGAGGAGGAGCAGCCAGGTGTTTATCACCAGGAGGAGGAGCAGCCAGGTGTTTATCACCAGGAGGAGGAGCAGCCAGGTGTTTATCACAAGGAGGAGGAGCAGCCAGGTGTTTATCACCAGGAGGAGGCAGCCAGGTGTTTATCACCAGGAGGAGCAGCCAGGTGTTTATCATATCAAGGAGGAGCAGCCAGGTGTTTATCACCAGGAGGAGGAGCAGCCGGGTGTTTATCACAAGGAGGAGGAGCAGCCAGGTGTTTATCACCAGGAGGAGGAGCAGTCGGGTGTTTATCACCAGGAGGAGGAGCAGCCGGGTGTTTATCACCAGGAGGAGGAGCAGCCAGGTGTTTATCACCAGGAGGAGGAGCAGCCTGATGTTTATCACCAGGAGGAGGAGCAGCCGGGTGTTTATCACCAGGAGGAGGAGCAGCCGGGTGTTTATCACCAGGAGGAGGAGCAGCCGGGTGTTTATCACCAGGAGGAGGAGCAGCCGGTGTTTATCACCAGGAGGAGGAGCAGCCGGATGTTTATCACCAGGAGGAGGAGCCGGTGTTTATCACCAGGAGGAGCAGCCGGGTGTTTATCACCAGGAGGAGGAGCAGCCGGGTGTTTATCACCAGGAGGAGGAGCAGCCGGGTGTTTATCACCAGGAGGAGGAGCAGCCGGGTGTTTATCACCAGGAGGAGGAGCAGCCTGATGTTTATCACCAGGAGGAGG
>NC_079397.1:18117815-18175315 GCF_029220125.1 Pseudoliparis swirei
CTCTCCAGAACCATGTGAGGTGTAGTCAGTTAGAATCTCTCCAGAACCATGTGGATGTCTGTTAGAAGTTCTCCAGAACCATGTGGATCTCCTCCTGCAGGAGACGGTGTTCTCCATGCTGGTGGAGATCACTGAGCGGGCCATGGCTCACTGCGGCTCCCAGGAGGTCCTCATCGTGGGGGGCGTCGGCTGTGAGTACTTCATCTTGACCCCCGTAGAATATATAATTATGTGTATATATATATATACACATATATATGTGTATATATATACACATATATATACATATATATATACACATATATATACATATATATAAATGTGTATATATATATACATATGTTTATATATATACATATGTATATATATATATACATATGTATGTATATATGTGTATATATATACATATATATGTGTATATATATGTATGTATATGTGTATATATATGTGTGTATATATATACATATATATATGTGTATATATACATATGTATGTATATGTGTATATATAAACATATATATGTGTGTATGTATATGTGTATATATATACATATGTGTATATATATACATATATATGTGTATATATATATATATATACACATATATATAAATGTGTATATATATATATATACATATGTTTATATATATACATGTATGTGTGTATATATATACATATGTGTATATATACATATATGTATATATACACATATGTATGTATGTATATATATATATGTGTATATATATATGTGTATATATCCTTTGTGATGTTGAAGTTATTTGTCTACATGTCGATCCTTTGAACCTCAGATATAAGTGAAAGGTTTCCTATGTAGAAAGGCAATTTTTAATGTAGGCGATTATGTACATTTATACATCAGTCATCTGTTATTATCTTGTTTTACACCATTTGTACATTTAATGTTAAAATGCCTTCACGTTGTTGTTGACCCGGCGTGCTCTGCAGGTAACGAGCGGCTGCAGGAGATGATGGGCGTGATGTGCGAGGAGCGAGGAGCCAAGCTGTTCGCCACAGACGAACGGTACGAGTAGAACTCCTGACGCGTTAAACTGCTTTGCGGTTCAGTTTTTCGTCACAGGTGTGTTCAAAGACTGTGGGAAATCTGAACAGGCCTAGAAATAACTGTTTTTTAAATCCCACGACCGTAGAAACCCGGCTCGCTTTGCAATGAGCGCTGTTGTCCTTCTCCCTCAGCGAGCTCTAAACCTCGCCGGTGGTCACTTTGTTCCAGGTTCTGCATCGACAACGGAGCCATGATCGCTCAGGCCGGCTGGGAGATGTTCCGGTCGGGTCAGGTGACGGCGCTGGAGGACTCGTGGATCACCCAGAGGTGCTGCTGTGTTTCTACTGTGACTCGACGATGACGTGTCGATGCGTTCCCGATGTGCCGCCTCATTACCACGAGTTTTGCTGCAGGTACAGAACCGATGAAGTGGAGGTGACCTGGAGAGACTGATGGACCACATGACGTCACCTGAATGGACATTGCGTCATGATTAATGATATTACATCATGAAATGGACATTCCATGATGGAATGGACATTAGCCGGCATCATTCTGTGGAGAAGTCGCATGTGACATTTTTATGTAAATAAATATTTGAAATACATGTAGCTGTTACAGATCCTCATTAGTCATCAAATGTGCACTTTAAATAAATACAAAAAGCAAAACCTTCAAGTTTATTCATTTTTATTAAGCAATACTGTTCACTTACAATCCTCCTATCTCCAGTGTACATTTTTTTTTATTCAATAAATTTTCTTTTCCAAAAAAATCAACATACTGAACATGGTAAGATCCCTTCTGGATTCACGAGTCACATCCAAAGAAAGGAGCGGGCGGCGGCGGCGGGCCTCCGGGCGCTCTGTAAACTGAAGACGCACTTCCTGTTTCCAATGAGAAGGAAACGACTCGCTGAGGGTTTCTACACAGGAATTGGTCACAACAGATTATTTTTTTCAAAGTGCTTGATTGACCACTCGCTTCACAGGACGAGAAACGGCGAGGAAACGGACCGCAGCTTCCAAAAGGGGGGAAATTAAATTACAGCTCAGATTTATTCTTTTTTTCTTACGGAAAGAAGACCAGCTCTACACATACAAGCTAAAAGGTAACGAGGCGATGAACACAGGTGTGATTAATTAAGGCAGGCTTTTCTGTAAGGCGTTAAAAAAAGTCCATTGCTGTAAGATCTCAAAGGAGTTAGTCCAAAGTGTCTGCTGTGGCTCTGCGTGAAGACGTCATCCTGAGTGCAGTGTGTGAGGGACTCGTACATCCGTCCATCTCGACGCGTTTCATGTGCATGTGTGTGTGTTGGGGTCGCACCGCTAGGCCGGGCGCTCCTTGGTGTCCTTGTACCACACGACCTTTTTTGGAACTGAAAAACGAGACAAAACAAAGTCAGGAGGAAGTTTAAAATATTAAAACAGTTTTTTAAATTTATTTATAGATATGTTATATATAACATTTTAAAATATATATAACAATATATATATACATACATTTTTAAATATATATAAAATTATATATAATTGTATATATAACATTTTTAAATATATAAATACATTTTTTAATATATATAATCATATATATATACAATTGTATATCTAACATTTCTAAATATATACATTTTAAAATATATATAACATTATATATATATACAATTATATATAACATTTTTAAATATATATAAAATTATAAATATATTTTATATATATTTAAAAATGTTATATATATTCAAGATTCAAGATTCAAGATGTTTTATTTGTCACATACACACACAGGGTGTGCAGTGAAATGAAAGTGGCAATGCTCAGCAGGAATGTGCAAGGGCAACAAGTACACTATTTACAATAAAAAACAACACAATATTTACAGTAAGTGTGTGTGTGTGTGTGTGTGTGTGTGTGTGTGTGTGTGTGTGTGTGCCTAAGAGGGGCAGTTATATATATTTATACATATTTAAAAATGTTATATATAAAATGATATATATATATACCCTAACCCTATATATACATTTTTAAATATATATAAAATGATATATATATATATAACATTTTTAAATATATAAATACATTTAATATATATAACATTATATACAGGACTGTCTTAGAATATTGTGATAAAGTTCTTTATTTTCTGTAATGCAATTAAAAAAACAAAAATGTCATGCATTCTGGATTCATTACAAATCAACTGAAATATTGCAAGCCTTTTATTCTTTTAATATTGCTGATTATGGCTTACAGCTTAAGAAAACTCTAAAATCCTATCTCATAAAATTTTAATATTTCCTCAGACCAAGTAAAAAAAAGATTTATAACAGCTGAGTGTTTGTCAAGGCTCAGGAAACCCTTGCAGGTGTTTCGAGTTAATTAGACAATTCAAGTGATTTGTTTAATACCCTACTAGTATACTTTTTCATGATATTCTAATATTTAGAGATAGGATATTTGAGTTTTCTTAAGCTGTAAGCCATAATCAGCAATAAATCAGAATAAAAGGCTTGCAATATTTCAGTTGATTTGTAATGAATCCAGAATGCATGACATTTTTGTTTTTTGAATTGCATTGCAGAAAATAAAGAACTTCATCACAATATTCTAATTTTCTGAGACAGTCCTGTATATAATTATAAATATTATATATAATTTGATATATATATATACAATTATATATATATAATTTTGATGACATTGTTTACAATCTCACCAGACAATAAATGTCTAGAAGCTAAGTGAACTGTAGATTGTTATTCATCATACATAAATAAACTTCATTGTTATACATCGATGCACAAGGGGACTTGAGCGTAGGCGCAGTGACGTGGTTACGCCACCAGGGGGGCTGAGGACACAGACAACATTTAATGAACTTTTTAGAATTAACAGCCGAAAGGTCCCGTAATCAAGGTCATATAAAATGTAGAGTGGACCAACACGTCATCCCAGGCCTCAAGCGGACAACACAATCCTCACAGTTTAATAAAGCCAATAATCTATCAACACACCGGTTCAACGGAAAGACAATAGGATTAGAGACGGCTAAAAGCTTATTGTTGTTATTCTGTGGCCTCACAGTAGAGACCGACTAGTTCCTCTCGTGTTACTGTGAAGCTGGAGGAATAAAGTTATTTAATGAACACATGTTGAACGATGACTCTGATGTTAACATTACTGGACGAGTAACTTCTCTAGAAACTATTTTGGACGTATTTATATTTGAAATTTTAATCTAGTTATGAGTTTACCATGCGATAGCCAATATGCACATCAATATGCGGAAATACTTCTAGAATATGCCCGTTATGTTCTAAACAAGGTGTGCGCCGCTGCTGTGGAGACGAAGGTTCAAAGAGCACAGACACAAGGACTCCGTGTGAGACATTAACCGTCACAGCTGCAGCGCAGCAGAGACTCGTCGTACCTTTTTTCTGTTTGTTGCAGACAGCGTTCCACTCTGAGGACAAAGAGGACATCGTTACAGCGACGCATCGGGAATCACGTTCTAGAACAACGACCCGTCGGCCCGCTCACCTCGACTGTGGTAGTTCAGAGCCTCCACAAGGTGGCGACAACTCAGCAGCAGCTTCCCGTTGCCGGCGTCCCCCTCTGGGCGCGTGGCGGCGGGAGGAGGAGGCGTGTCTTCCGGAGGCTGGACTGTGAGAACTGCCTGGAACTGGAGGTCTGGTGATTGTCCGCCGTCTGTGGGCTGAGGGGGGGGGGCGGGGCGCGGGCCGGGCGCATCGGGCGCCGGCCTCGCCTCGCTGATGAAACTGAGACCCCACTGGTTCTGGAGCAGCACGCCGATGGCGGGGCGGTCCTCCTCCAGCCCGCCGCTCGCCGGCCCCGCCTTCACCTTGGAGGCGTAGCTCACGGCCGGCTGCAGCTTGGCGGGGCTGTCCTGCACCGGGAAGGCGGGCGGGGGCTTGAGCAGAGACAGGCCGTCCTCCGCCCACCGGTCCTTCTGGACGAGCTTCGCCCGGCCGACGCCCTTCTGGCCGTCCCGGCGGAGGCGGAGGCCTTTGTGCTGCTTGCGGTCCTTTTCCCGGCGGAAGGCGTGGGCGTGGCCGGTCGGGGCGCCTTCGGGCGAGAGCTGCCGGGGCGGCTGGTCGCCCGCGGAGACGCAGCCTCCGCCTCCGCCTCCGCAGTTGCCCGAGCCGGGGGACAGGCGGCGGTTGCGGATGTGCGGCTCGGAGTTGGCGGCGGCGACGAGGACGGCGGCGGGATCGCACAGGGAATCGGACTCACACACCGTGGTACTGGCTTCCCATGTACCTGGAACACACGACACGCGTTGGACCCACAGCAGCAGCTCTGAAGCAGCTCCTCCAAAACATTATTATCATTCAGATTGAAAAGACCGCGACACCCGCAGGACGAGAGGTGAACATCCAATCGGGAAGCAGCGTTTAGGCCGCCTCCCACCGCAGAGTAACCAACGCTGTGGCGCTGCGCACGTTAAGCTTATGGGTCACGTGAGCTAACGTGCTAGTTATCATTAGTGCTAGTTAGCACGTGTTCAGAGCTTTGCAGAAGAAATACAACGATTTATATAATAAATGAAGGAACTTTAAAAGTTACTTTCTGCTAATTCTACTCCCCCGTGTGGTGAAGCCGCCAGACGGAGTCGCTTCGCTCTCTGTAATAAATATTCAGAAACTCTTTACATTTATTTTGGTATCGTTGTCCCACCTTTACAGATTAGTGAATGGAGACGTCTTCAAGGGGAGTCGAGGGCTCAGGACCAGACGTCCTGATCCGTACAGCACGAAGCCCCAGGAGGGTCAATCGAGCCCAGAGAGATGGATCAGAGCACAGAGTGTGACTCTCACCCTGAGGGTTTGTTTGTGGGTCCATTCATTACTAATCTTGAGTCGACACACATTACCAATAAATAGTTTTATATGTTTAATGTTTACTGGCTGAAGTACACGCCAACAAACGTATATAACGGTCCAGTCACGACATAAACACCTGTTGTACAGGTAAACTGACAAACTCTTTGATGCAGCTATTAATGTGTCTGTGATGTTACCCACCAGAGTCTACCTGTCACTACACCAGAGTCTACCTGTCACTCCACCAGAGTCTACCTGTCACTACACCAGAGTCTACCTGTCACTACACCAGAGTCTACCTGTCACTACACCAGAGTCTACCTGTCACTCCATCAGAGTCTACCTGTCACTCCATCAGAGTCTACCTGTCACTCCATCAGAGTCTACCTGTCACTCCACCAGAGTCTACCTGTCACTACACCAGAGTCTACCTGTCACTACACCAGAGTCTACCTGTCACTACACCAGAGTCTACCTGTCACTACACCAGAGTCTACCTGTCACTCCATCAGAGTCTACCTGTCACTACACCAGAGTCTACCTGTCACTCCATCAGAGTCTACCTGTCACTCCACCAGAGTCTACCTGTCACTCCACCAGAGTCTACCTGTCACTCCATCAGAGTCTACCTGTCACTACACCAGAGTCTACCTGTCACTCCACCAGAGTCTACCTGTCACTACATCAGAGTCTACCTGTCACTACATCAGAGTCTACCTGTCACTACACCAGAGTCTACCTGTCACTCCATCAGAGTCTACCTGTCACTCCATCAGAGTCTACCTGTCACTACACCAGAGTCTACCTGTCACTCCATCAGAGTCTACCTGTCACTCCATCAGAGTGTACCTGTCACTACACCAGAGTCTACCTGTCACTACACCAGAGTCTACCTGTCACTACACCAGAGTCTACCTGTCACTCCATCAGAGTGTACCTGTCACTACACCAGAGTCTACCTGTCACTACACCAGAGTCTACCTGTCACTACACCAGAGTCTACCTGTCACTACACCAGAGTCTACCTGTCACTACACCAGAGTCTACCTGTCACTCCACCAGAGTCTACCTGTCACTCCATCAGAGTCTACCTGTCACTACACCAGAGTCTACCTGTCACTCCATCAGAGTCTACCTGTCACTCCACCAGAGTCTACCTGTCACTACACCAGAGTCTACCTGTCACTCCATCAGAGTCTACCTGTCACTACACCAGAGTCTACCTGTCACTCCATCAGAGTCTACCTGTCACTACACCAGAGTCTACCTGTCACTCCACCAGAGTCTACCTGTCACTCCACCAGAGTCTACCTGTCACTCCACCAGAGTCTACCTGTCACTACATCAGAGTCTACCTGTCACTACATCAGAGTCTACCTGTCACTACATCAGAGTCTACCTGTCACTACATCAGAGTCTACCTGTCACTACATCAGAGTCTACCTGTCACTACACCAGAGTCTACCTGTCACTCCATCAGAGTCTACCTGTCACTCCATCAGAGTCTACCTGTCACTACACCAGAGTCTACCTGTCACTCCATCAGAGTCTACCTGTCACTCCATCAGAGTCTACCTGTCACTACACCAGAGTCTACCTGTCACTACACCAGAGTCTACCTGTCACTACACCAGAGTCTACCTGTCACTACATCAGAGTCTACCTGTCACTACATCAGAGTCTACCTGTCACTCCATCAGAGTGTACCTGTCACTACACCAGAGTCTACCTGTCACTACACCAGAGTCTACCTGTCACTACACCAGAGTCTACCTGTCACTCCATCAGAGTCTACCTGTCACTACACCAGAGTCTACCTGTCACTCCATCAGAGTCTACCTGTCACTCCATCAGAGTGTACCTGTCACTACACCAGAGTCTACCTGTCACTACACCAGAGTCTACCTGTCACTACATCAGAGTCTACCTGTCACTCCATCAGAGTCTACCTGTCACTACACCAGAGTCTACCTGTCACTACACCAGAGTCTACCTGTCACTACACCAGAGTCTACCTGTCACTACACCAGAGTCTACCTGTCACTATACCAGAGTCTACCTGTCACTACATCAGAGTCTACCTGTCACTCCATCAGAGTCTACCTGTCACTACACCAGAGTCTACCTGTCACTACATCAGAGTCTACCTGTCACTCCATCAGAGTCTACCTGTCACTACACCAGAGTCTACCTGTCACTACATCAGAGTCTACCTGTCACTCCATCAGAGTCTACCTGTCACTACACCAGAGTCTACCTGTCACTCCATCAGAGTCTACCTGTCACTACATCAGAGTCTACCTGTCACTCCATCAGAGTCTACCTGTCACTACACCAGAGTCTACCTGTCACTACATCAGAGTCTACCTGTCACTCCATCAGAGTCTACCTGTCACTACATCAGAGTCTACCTGTCACTACACCAGAGTCTACCTGTCACTCCACCAGAGTCTACCTGTCACTACAACAGAGTCTACCTGTCACTCCATCAGAGTCTACCTGTCACTACACCAGAGTCTACCTGTCACTCCATCAGAGTCTACCTGTCACTACACCAGAGTCTACCTGTCACTACATCAGAGTCTACCTGTCACTACACCAGAGTCTACCTGTCACTCCATCAGAGTCTACCTGTCACTACACCAGAGTCTACCTGTCACTACATCAGAGTCTACCTGTCACTACACCAGAGTCTACCTGTCACTACATCAGAGTCTACCTGTCACTCCATCAGAGTCTACCTGTCACTACACCAGAGTCTACCTGTCACTCCACCAGAGTCTACCTGTCACTACATCAGAGTCTACCTGTCACTACATCAGAGTCTACCTGTCACTACATCAGAGTCTACCTGTCACTCCATCAGAGTCTACCTGTCACTACATCAGAGTCTACCTGTCACTCCATCAGAGTCTACCTGTCACTACACCAGAGTCTACCTGTCACTCCATCAGAGTCTACCTGTCACTACACCAGAGTCTACCTGTCACTCCACCAGAGTCTACCTGTCACTACATCAGAGTCTACCTGTCACTACATCAGAGTCTACCTGTCACTACATCAGAGTCTACCTGTCACTACACCAGAGTCTACCTGTCACTCCACCAGAGTCTACCTGTCACTACATCAGAGTCTACCTGTCACTACATCAGAGTCTACCTGTCACTACATCAGAGTCTACCTGTCACTCCATCAGAGTCTACCTGTCACTCCATCAGAGTCTACCTGTCACTCCATCAGAGTCTACCTGTCACTCCATCAGAGTCTACCTGTCACTACATCAGAGTCTACCTGTCACTACACCAGAGTCTACCTGTCACTACACCAGAGTCTACCTGTCACTACATCAGAGTCTACCTGTCACTCCATCAGAGTCTACCTGTCACTCCATCAGAGTCTACCTGTCACTACATCAGAGTCTACCTGTCACTCCATCAGAGTCTACCTGTCACTCCATCAGAGTCTACCTGTCACTACATCAGAGTCTACCTGTCACTCCATCAGAGTCTACCTGTCACTCCATCAGAGTCTACCTGTCACTCCATCAGAGTCTACCTGTCACTACATCAGAGTCTACCTGTCACTACACCAGAGTCTACCTGTCACTACACCAGAGTCTACCTGTCACTACACCAGAGTCTACCTGTCACTACACCAGAGTCTACCTGTCACTACACCAGAGTCTACCTGTCACTCCATCAGAGTCTACCTGTCACTCCATCAGAGTCTACCTGTCACTACACCAGAGTCTACCTGTCACTACATCAGAGTCTACCTGTCACTACATCAGAGTCTACCTGTCACTACACCAGAGTCTACCTGTCACTCCATCAGAGTCTACCTGTCACTACATCAGAGTCTACCTGTCACTACAACAGAGTCTACCTGTCACTACAACAGAGTCTACCTGTCACTACACCAGAGTCTACCTGTCACTACAACAGAGTCTACCTGTCACTACACCAGAGTCTACCTGTCACTACACCAGAGTCTACCTGTCACTACACCAGAGTCTACCTGTCACTACATCAGAGTCTACCTGTCACTACATCAGAGTCTACCTGTCACTACATCAGAGTCTACCTGTCACTCCATCAGAGTCTACCTGTCACTCCATCAGAGTCTACCTGTCACTCCATCAGAGTCTACCTGTCACTACACCAGAGTCTACCTGTCACTACAACAGAGTCTACCTGTCACTACAACAGAGTCTACCTGTCACTACAACAGAGTCTACCTGTCACTACACCAGAGTCTACCTGTCACTACACCAGAGTCTACCTGTCACTACACCAGAGTCTACCTGTCTACCTGTCTACCTGTCCCACCTCAGTGATGTGGTGGTAATGTTAGGTAACAGGTGTCTCGTGGTGAATCCGGAGTGTTTGACACCTTCGTGTTGACGGGTTAACTTGACGCTGTCCCCGGAGGACCACCGACGGGTTGAGTCCGCGAGGTCACCGGCTCACGGCCGAGGTCACCGGGCTGTCGGCCCCGCGGCGTCCCGCTGCGCCACGTCCCGAACACACCGGAGCGGCACCGTCAGCTCACCGAACCGGAGAGGACCGGGCCGCCTGCGCTCCGGTTACACGAGCCCACCGAGCGGCCTGTGGAGCCCCTCTGTCCGGCACAACAACACGCTCCGGTCCGTGTGCTATGAAGCTAACAAGACTGCACCGGTGTTAGCTCACTTTAATTAGCAACGTCACGGTGCTACGGCGGTAACTCGACGGTTTGTGTTCCCCGGTCGTTACGTCATAGTGACTCTAGTTCCCCGGTGTCTCTAAAGCAACGACAGGGCTGCGGCTTCTTCATGGCGCGGATTACCAGCTAGCATGTTAGCCGAAGCCAAAGTTTCGTAACCCCCATTCAAAGCGGCCAGCTGCTACGTTAGCTTAGCTGCTAACACCAGCGGCAGCGCGACGGCTCCCGGAGTGAGGAATGCGGGTCAGATCCGTCGGAAAGTTGTACAAACTCACCTGTTTTGATATGCATGTCTTTTCGTTGAACGTGTTGTGGAAGCGTAACCGTTTAGTAACTTTTGTTTCGGCGCTAGAGAACGACGGCTCGCTGGATGAGTCTTGTGTAGCCACCCGGAAGCGACACGAAAATGTGGGTGGGACCGGAAGTGCCCGCGGATAAGCGTCCGGCGGGAAACTTGGAGGGAATTTTATATTCAAACCGGAGTGTGACGACATTTCAATGTGGTAACCACGTGGTGTCAGGCGACACAGCTTCATGAACCCACTCAGGGACTCTTTGTGGTTTGTTTTTCTTGCAATGACAATAACCTTATTTACCTTTAACTAAATGAAAGAGAAACTTGACTTATCCACATATAGTCTGTTTTAACCATGTTGTATTTCCTTCCACACACTCACTGGTCTAAAGGGTTTACATGCTCTTGAGATATGCAAAAAGATGTCTAGCAACAGGCTCTTTTACATTCTGTTAGTCATCAATTAATTAGACATTCTGCTCTTTTAACTTATTCCTTTTATTGTTTTTCTGAAATGTAAGACCATGAATCAGTGAATAATAAACCTGTAATCAGTCACACAGTGGAGGAAGCGTGCAAAGAACACATAATAATACAATACTCACGTCCCTCGCTCTCCTCTGGCCACCGTCCTCCAGATTCTCCACCTCCTCTTCGATCGGTCACCTGACACACCGACATGCCATCTGCCAGCTGTTGCCCTCCTCTTCTTCACATTGCTGTGTGCTCTTCCTTTCATTCACTCAACCTCATTCCTCATCTGTTAATTGACATCAACATCCTCTCAAGCTGAAGACAGAAAACATGTATCCTATCATGACTTAAATTGAATATAATTCATTTTATATGGAGACTAAAATAAAGATTTGCTTGGCAACAGACTCCTCCCACTGGTCCCCAAGGGTGATGTCTTGTTTCTGTCACACACGGGTTTGCTCATTTTAAATCATTTTCAAGCTATGCAATGTTAACTTTGATTTTGTGTGTCCTTGTGGTGGAGCGTGGGCGTGTTTCTGAGACCCCCACACCTCCCATGTCACAGCAGCAGGGTCCGACAGTCCCTCAGGCTCTCGCCTGGTTCTGATTCTCCTGAGACCCGGCTCTCCTCCTCCTGCCGGGACGTCGACTGCATGTCAAAGGCGGGATGCTCCATGTCCACCGTGAAAGACCAAAAGGACTCTTCTCCATGTGTGTGAGCACGTGTCTCTTTTGCCGCACTTCTGTCACGCGTGAGGGTCGGGCCGGTCGCGGATGGGGAAAGGCGACGGGAACTCGGGCCGCCGGGCCTTCTTCCCGGGCCCGCCGGCGGAGCTCTGGAGCTCGCCGTGCGACTCCGGGTGGCTGTGCTGCAGCAGGTAGGACTCCTGCATGTGGAAGGAGGGACACTCTGGGTGGACATCTCCACCGTGGCACCTGTGCAAGACACAGAACACATACGCAGTGCTGCGTTTCCCTCAGATACATTCTCTGGAGTCCCTTTGGCCTCCAACATGGGCTCAGATACCTGGTGAGCGTTTCTTCTTCTACCGACTGCAATAAACCACGAGGAGGCCCCGAAATGAATTAAAAGAGACCTCCGTCCAAATAAATATTGTAAATTATAAAAAAATAAGTTATAATTGTTAATAGTTGTTTAAAAAATGTAATAACAATAAATAACCACAAATAAATAAGAATACCATTGCAGTGCACTCTCTTACCCCCGTGCAAACAGGCTCAGATACATGTTGAACTTATTCAGGTTCATAGATCAGCTGACACACACACACACACACACACACACACACACACACACACACACACACACACACACACACACACACACACACACACACACACACACACACACACACACACACACACACACAGAGACTCACACACACACACACGTTCACAGATCAGCTGACACACACACACACACAGACTCACACTCACACAGACTCACACTCACACACACACACACACACAGGTTCATAGATCAGCTGACACACACACACACACACACACACACACACACACACACACATCAGCTGACACACACAGACTCGCACTCACAGAGACTCACACACACACACACACGTTCACAGATCAGCTGACACACACACACACACACAGACTCGCACTCACACACAGACTCACTCACACACACACACACACACACAGGTTCATAGATCAGCTGACACACACAGACTCGCACTCACACACACTCACTCACACACAGGTTCATAGATCAGCTGACACACACACACAGACTCACACTCACACACACACAGGTTCATAGATCAGCTGACACACACACACAGACTCGCACTCACACACTCACACTCACACACACACACACACACAGGTTCATAGATCAGCTGACACACACACACACAGACTCGCACTCACACACAGACTCACACTCACACACAGACTCACTCACACACACACACACACAGGTTCATAGATCAGCTGACACACACACACACACACACACACGTGCTGCAGCTCTCCTCATAGCCGTTAGCTTTGGCCTCATGATGGCGGACCTGCTGTGTTAAGAACAGCTCCGACACACCGGGAGCAGCACAACTCTCCCGGTTGGGTGTAACGGGCCAACACAGCGGGACGTGGCTACGAGCTTCCGGTTCAGTTTAAACTGTTCCGGTAACTCCCGGGTAACGGTGAGCTGTGACGTAGGTACAGTAGCCACGCGTTGGTGTGTTTACGATACGTTAGCTACAACCACCGCTGTTAGCTAGCGTACGTGCTAACGCGAGCTAACGCCGCTTTGAAGCTCGTTCGCGTGTCTAACGGTCACACGCGTCACGAGGCGCTCCAACAGAACCGACCTGCGTGTTCCACTCGGCCGGAGCCGCCGGTCGGGTCCACGGTCCGGGTTTTAAAAGTCCTCCTAACGAACTAGCATTAGCTTGAAAGACGTTAGTTGTTAGCTCCTCGCGGACCGGAAACACGGAGTACAATTTTCAAAATAAGAGCGTAAGGTAATAAACAGTAAATGCTCAGAAGGATTGCATTATAACTATTAAAAGTATTATCGTCGAACCAGCTGAACAAGAAAACAATCGTCACCATTTAGCAAGGAGGTACAACTTTTTATTTGCAGTGTATTCCATGAAAAAACGTTTGAAATGTAGATGTGCCAGAATCATGTTCCTCAATAAAAGTGTGTTTCTTTGGTGTCATCACAGCCCGTTCACCGGATCCCCAGATCCCCATGGTCACGTGTTGGTCTGTCTCTTCCCCAGAGCAACAACTTCAACCATGCAGTCAACTGGCAGCAGGTCACGAGGGGTCAAACCTCTTATGTTAAAGTATAAAACGTGCAGGTCCATGGAGCTCAGTCACAGCTGGGGTCGCATTCCCTGGCAGCAGGACAGCGCCAACATCTCATGTCTCCAGGCAAACCTTCAATACAATAACAATGTTAGATCTCAGAGAAAAGACAAAATACGTGCAGATTAAAGTGACACAAATATTAGGATACGATATTAGTATATTAGATATTAGTCGCACAGTGGGAACATTTCAGGATAACAGCAACAGGTGCACATTAGAGCATTAATAAAAATCAAAGATAAAACACAAAACACAATACTAAAATACTAAATATACAGAGGAAACAAAATATATACACAAGGCAGTGACCAACGTGAATGTCCAGCAGGTTAAAGTGTCCATGAAAATAAAGCTGAGTGTCCAGACCTCCAGGGATCTGCTGCAGTTTATTGTGCCGCCGGACAGCAGTGCTGCAATATTACTGCAATGTAATATTAGCATATATATATATATATATATTACTGCAATGTACACACAGAAAAAGTTTCCCCATAAACCTACCTTATGTTTATGATTCAAGATTTGAATAGAATCACGAGGTAATTATGCACAATGAAAACAAAAGCTACACACTAATCCCCAGTCAATAAAGGCATGACATGTTTAAAGCCGAGATGAATACTCCATTACCCAGATTTATTAGTGATAATATACGAATATATTAAAGAGAATAACTCAACTGGAGAATTAAACAACACAAACAGGTCTTTCATCCCCAGTGACATGAGGGTAAACCGGGTGTTATTACATTGTTTTTACACGCCTTGCGCAAGTGTACCACACACGTTAATATATTTAAGTTAACGGATAATTAAGACGTCATGCTAGCTAACTTAGCTCGTTAGCGTAGCAGCTTCCGGGGTTAGCTTACCTTTCTACGGGACTATGAAATACATGACGAGGAAAAACGCGACGTCAAACAGCACGAACAGCCAGACGTCGTACCAGTACGAGTGTTTCGGTAAAGATATCGAGTTATCTGTGTTAATTTGACACTTTTTAAGGTGTTTGTCTGACTCCTCTCGCCCCATGTTGGCTTTAGCTACAGCGCGAGCTCCCCGGAAGTAACACGTCCAACTAGCCCTTCAAAATAAAACGGCCTTCCTACATTTTGAAAGATGTGATTACGTGTTTTATTTGTATTATTTCCCGTTTTTGAAATGTAATTACAATGAATCCTTCAGTCTTTTAATCTTGTATCTTGTGAATACATATCGGTTGAAGCTAATTTGTAATTTTATTGTAAACAGATGTCAGAAGTCTGTTTTTCTTTCTGACTACACGTAACTAAGTCACCTGCTTTACACCGGTAATGGCATTTAGATTGATTTTAAACGTCTCTCAGCAGTGCGTTCACATTTAAGATATAAGATCATTGTGATTGTATTTTTGACAACAGCTGCTGTCCACTTACCATAATGATGATGATGATGAACGCTCCTGTTAGCTCTGCAGGTAACACCAGCTTCATCCTCACACAGCCAGCTCTGGTTTCTTGTAGAATTAAAGGTTTCACCAACAGAGACATTCATACACGCAGCAGTCCCCTGGCTGAGGGAATATCCCTTTGGATCATTTATATTGTGCTTAATAACAATATTAAAAAAATTGATCTCCAAGTAAACAGACAGTAACATGACACGCATAACACATAAGCATAACACACATGCTCACACACACACACACACTCACACACCCATACCCACACATGCACAAACACACACAATAAAACACACATGCACAGTCACACACTCTCACACAAAAGCACACTCACATACACACACCTCACACACAAACGCACCACACACATGCACAAACACACACAAACAATAACACACACAGGCACACTCACACACACATCTCACACACACAAACGCACCACACATGCAATCCCACACACAGGCACACACACACATGCACACTCTCTCACACACACACAAGCACACACACACACACACAAAGCTCAGCATGCCGTTTGCTCGTGTGACACCAAATACCATTTATTAGGGCTTTACAAAGACTACAAAATCCTCCAGATGAGTTAAATCACTGTCTCTGTCTATTTACATGATATGTTACATAGAAATGTACAAAATATAAAACATTTAAGGACAAATGTTTCACCCCCAAAAAAAGAAGAAGGAGACCACCCCTCAGACCAGAGTGAATGCTATGGTTCTTCAGCTGAGATGAAGCTGCTGACCACCGTCACCACCATCACAACGGGAGAGGAGCGGTGCATTGTGGGAGATCGACGCTCTGGGTGGGATGGCTGGATTGTTGATCACACGGGAGGAGGGAACCAATCAGAGCCTCAGATTAAAGGACAGTGTGTGTGTGTGTGTGTGTAGCACCTCTGTAAACAAGGACAGACATCAACAACAGAACCTTCCCTGTAAACATCTCATGCCGGCAGAGGAACCTCCAGCACACGTATGAAAAGTTATATCCGCAAATGTTCAACATTAACCTTTAAAATATATCCGGTCCAACCGGCATGGTGGGGTACGCTAAAAACATAAAGGCGTTTAATGGTTAATATTGCACCATTGTAATGTAAACATATGAGTGTTTCTTTTAAATGGCGGGCGTAACATTTGAAATACAACTTTTCATACACCTGTGCACTATGGGAGGAGTCTGGTCGGGGTCAGGGGTCAGGTTCCTGGTTCGGGGTCAGGTTCAGGGTTCAGGGTCCAGACTTCGGGGTCTCATAGCGCCGACTCCAGCGAGGAGTCCAGCTGGTCGTCATGGTGACTGGTGCTGTCGCTGTCGCAGCTCTGCGTGCTGGAGTAGTTAGCCGCCTCCTGCAGCCGCAGCAGCATGTTCATCTGGAGCAGAAGTTACACACTTAGCGGTAGTTCATGTGTTCATAGTGTAGTTCATGTGTTCATCGTGTAGTTCATGTGTTCATCGTGTAGTTCACGTGTTCATAGTGTAGTTCACGTGTTCATAGTGTTAGTTCATGTGTTCATAGTGTAGTTCATGTGTTCATCGTGTAGTTCATGTGTTCATCGTGTAGTTCATGTGTTCATAGTGTAGTTCACGTGTTCATAGTGTAGTTCACGTGTTCATAGTGTTAGTTCATGTGTTCATAGTGTAGTTCATGTGTTCATCGTGTAGTTCATGTGTTCATCGTGTAGTTCATGTGTTCATAGTGTAGTTCATGTGTTCATAGTGTAGTTCATGTGTTCATCGTGTAGTTCATGTGTTCATCGTGTAGTTCACGTGTTCATAGTGTAGTTCACGTGTTCATAGTGTTAGTTCATGTGTTCATAGTGTAGTTCATGTGTTCATAGTGTAGTTCATGTGTTCATCGTGTAGTTCATGTGTTCATTGTAGTTCACGTGTTCATAGTGTTAGTTCACGTGTTCATTGTGTAGTTCATGTGTTCATAGTGTAGTTCATGTGTTCATAGTGTAGTGCATGTGTTCATAGTGTAGTTCATGTGTTCATAGTGTAGTTCACGTGTTCATAGTGTAGTTCACGTTTTCATAGTGTAGTTCAGGTGTTCAGTGTAGTTCATGTGTTCATAGTGTAGTTCATGTGTTCATAGTGTAGTTCATGTGTTCATAGTGTAGTTCATGTGTTCATAGTGTAGTTCATGTGTTCATAGTGTTAGTTCATGTGTTCATAGTGTAGTTCATGTGTTCATAGTGTTAGTTCATGTGTTCATAGTGTAGTTCATGTGTTCATAGTGTAGTTCACGTGTTCATAGTGTAGTTCACGTGTTCATAGTGTAGTTCACGTGTTCATAGTGTAGTTCACGTGTTCATCGTGTAGTTCATGTGTTCATCGTGTAGTTCATGTGTTCATCGTGTAGTTCATGTGTTCATAGTGTTAGTTCATGTGTTCATAGTGTAGTTCATGTGTTCATAGTGTAGTTCATGTGTTCATAGTGTTAGTTCATGTGTTCATAGTGTAGTTCATGTGTTCATCATGTAGTTCATGTGTTCATAGTGTAGTTCATGTGTTCATCGTGTAGTTCATGTGTTCATAGTGTAGTTCATGTGTTCATAGTGTTAGTTCATGTGTTCATAGTGTAGTTCATGTGTTCATCGTGTAGTTCATGTGTTCATAGTGTAGTTCATGTGTTCATAATGTAGTTCATAGTGTAGTTCATGTGTTCATAGTGTTAGTTCATGTGTTCATCATGTAGTTCATGTGTTCATAGTGTAGTTCATGTGTTCATAGTGTAGTTCATGTGTTCATAGTGTAGTTCATGTGTTCATCGTGTAGTTCATGTGTTCATAGTGTAGTTCATGTGTTCATAATGTAGTTCATAGTGTAGTTCATGTGTTCATAGTGTAGTTCATGTGTTCATTGTGTAGTTCATGTGTTCATAGTGTAGTTCATGTGTTCATAGTGTAGTTCATGTGTTCATCGTGTAGTTCATGTGTTCATTGTAGTTCATGTGTTCATCGTGTAGTTCATGTGTTCATAGTGTGGTTCATGTGTTCATTGTAGTTCATGTGTTCATTGTAGTTCATGTGTTCATCGTGTAGTTCATGTGTTCATTGTAGTTCATGTGTTCATCGTGTAGTTCATGTGTTCATAGTGTAGTTCATGTGTTCATCGTGTAGTTCATGTGTTCATCGTGTAGTTCATGTGTTCATTGTAGTTCATGTGTTCATCGTGTAGTTCATGTGTTCATCGTAGTTCATGTGTTCATCGTGTAGTTCATGTGTTCATCGTGTAGTTCATGTGTTCATTGTAGTTCATGTGTTCATCGTGTAGTTCATGTGTTCATCATAGTTCATGTGTTCATTGTAGTTCATGTGTTCATCGTGTAGTTCATGTGTTCATAGTGTAGTTCATGTGTTCATCGTGTAGTTCATGTGTTCATAGTGTAGTTCATGTGTTCATCGTGTAGTTCATGTGTTCATTGTAGTTCATGTGTTCATCGTGTAGTTCATGTGTTCATAGTGTAGTTCATGTGTTCATAGTGTAGTTCATGTGTTCATGTAGTTCATGTGTTCATAGTGTAGTTCATGTGTTCATAATGTGTTCATCATGTAGTTCATGTGTTCATCGTGTAGTTCATGTGTTCATAGTGTTCATAGTGTAGTTCATGTGTTCATAGTGTAGTTCATGTGTTCATAGTGTAGTTCATGTGTTCATAGTGTAGTTCATGTGTTCATCATGTAGTTCATGTGTTCATAGTGTAGTTCATGTGTTCATAGTGTAGTTCATGTGTTCATGTAGTTCATGTGTTCATCGTGTAGTTCATGTGTTCATAGTGTAGTTCATGTGTTCATAGTGTAGTTCATGTGTTCATAGTGTAGTTCATGTGTTCATAGTGTAGTTCATGTGTTCATAGTGTAGTTCATGTGTTCATCGTGTAGTTCATGTGTTCATTGTAGTTCATGTGTTCATAGTGGTGTTCATGTGTTCATGTAGTTCATGTGTTCATCGTGTAGTTCATGTGTTCATTGTGTAGTTCATGTGTTCATAGTGTAGTTCATGTGTTCATAGTGTAGTTCATGTGTTCATTGTGTAGTTCATGTGTTCATCGTGTAGTTCATGTGTTCATTGTAGTTCATGTGTTCATCGTGTAGTTCATGTGTTCATAGTGTAGTTCATGTGTTCATCGTGTAGTTCATGTGTTCATAGTGTAGTTCATGTGTTCATCGTGTAGTTCATGTGTTCATCGTGTAGTTCATGTGTTCATTGTGTAGTTCATGTGTTCATAGTGTTAGTTCATGTGTTCATTGTGTAGTTCATGTGTTCATAGTGTAGTTCATGTGTTCATAGTGTAGTTCATGTGTTCATTGTGTAGTTCATGTGTTCATCGTGTAGTTCATGTGTTCATCGTGTAGTTCATGTGTTCATCGTGTAGTTCATGTGTTCATTGTGTAGTTCATGTGTTCATAGTGTAGTTCATGTGTTCATAGTGTAGTTCATGTGTTCATTGTGTAGTTCATGTGTTCATCGTGTAGTTCATGTGTTCATTGTAGTTCATGTGTTCATCGTGTAGTTCATGTGTTCATAGTGTAGTTCATGTGTTCATTGTGTAGTTCATGTGTTCATCGTGTAGTTCATGTGTTCATTGTAGTTCATGTGTTCATCGTGTAGTTCATGTGTTCATAGTGTAGTTCATGTGTTCATCGTGTAGTTCATGTGTTCATAGTGTAGTTCATGTGTTCATCGTGTAGTTCATGTGTTCATTGTAGTTCATGTGTTCATCGTGTAGTTCATGTGTTCATAGTGTAGTTCATGTGTTCATCGTGTAGTTCATGTGTTCATAGTGTAGTTCATGTGTTCATCGTGTAGTTCATGTGTTCATTGTAGTTCATGTGTTCATCGTGTAGTTCATGTGTTCATTGTAGTTCATGTGTTCATCGTGTAGTTCATGTGTTCATAGTGTAGTTCATGTGTTCATCGTGTAGTTCATGTGTTCATCGTGTAGTTCATGTGTTCATCGTGTAGTTCATGTGTTCATTGTAGTTCATGTGTTCATCGTGTAGTTCATGTGTTCATCGTAGTTCATGTGTTCATTGTAGTTCATGTGTTCATCGTGTAGTTCATGTGTTCATCGTGTAGTTCATGTGTTCATAGTGTAGTTCATGTGTTCATCGTGTAGTTCATGTGTTCATTGTAGTTCATGTGTTCATCGTGTAGTTCATGTGTTCATAGTGTAGTTCATGTGTTCATCGTGTAGTTCATGTGTTCATAGTGTAGTTCATGTGTTCATCGTGTAGTTCATGTGTTCATTGTAGTTCATGTGTTCATCGTGTAGTTCATGTGTTCATAGTGTAGTTCATGTGTTCATCGTGTAGTTCATGTGTTCATCGTGTAGTTCATGTGTTCATCGTGTAGTTCATGTGTTCATCGTGTAGTTCATGTGTTCATTGTAGTTCATGTGTTCATCGTGTAGTTCATGTGTTCATAGTGTAGTTCATGTGTTCATCGTGTAGTTCATGTGTTCATATGTTGATGTGTTCATACATGAACACGTGAACACATGACACAGGGAGACCACCTCTCGATGCATGGTCATGGTGGCGTCTCCAGGCCTCACCAGGGGGTCTCCCTCGGTGTCGCTCTGGGACACCTGCTTGGAGGCGGCCCCCTCCTTGGAGGCGCTGTAGCCGTCGTAGCCCACGTCCTCCGGCCTCAGCTGCAGCAGCGCCTGGCCGTCCGGCTGCAGGGCGGCGGCGCTCCACGGGAACGTGTCCTTCACCCACTTGGACGGGTCCTCCCACGCCACTCGCTTGCCGTAGAGCTGCGGGGGAGAGGAGGCGTGAACGGAGGCGCTCTGTGGCAGTGTGACCCGTGAGCCTCGACACCAGAGAGGTCGAAGGTCACCATCTTCTGGGTCTCATTATCATTTAAAATGAAAGTGTCGACATCTAATTCATCTAATTGGTTACGGTCCTCGTCTTTGGATTGGCTGGACACACCCGACCATTAGAGATGTTAAAATGACTTAGTTGGCTGGAGAGCAGGGGCGTCACACTCAGGTTTCACTGTGGGCCACATCAGCATCATGGTCGCCCTCTTAAAGGGCCAGTGTACCTCTATAAACTACTTCCGTACATATTGTTAAATAACTCTCTTTGTATTTGATTATTGTTTATTTGAGTGTAGAAATATTGTACATAAGAAAATGTCTCTAATATTATAACATAAATCCATTTAATTTGAAACCTTCAAAATAAAAGCACGTCTTTTGAAATTTCTTGAAGAAAAGGTGATCATATGTCGAATTCGGCCCGCGGGCCTTGTGTTTGACACCTGTGCTGTAGAGCAAAGAACAGCATAAACTATGTTATCATGGTGACTGGCTCCGCCCACTTACGGTCAAAAAGAACTGGTGAGTGAGCAGGTTAAAGTTTCGTGAGCGACCTCTGCTGGCGGAGGGATGTAACTGCGCTCTCAGAGTAAATCACAGCCGGGTGTTGACAATGATTTCCTTCATAGGAAATGGCCTCAGGCTCCAGTAAAAGTGTTGAGTGAACTATAGTTCATGGTTCCGAATTCTCAAACGTGAATATTTCATGTTTTTCCTCTTGTGGTTTGAATAATCTGAATGTTTTCTTTGGACTGTTTTACAAACCAATCAATCCACTAATGAAGAGAATAATCAGCAGATTAATGCATAAATGAAAAACAACCGGTAACTCTATCTGTCACATAAACGCACCATGTGCTTCTGACATGTAGTGGAGTAGATGTATATTTATATAAAGTCACAGAGCTTCAGTCCAGTAGTCCAGGACGTACCTGCAGCCCCTCCCTGACGGCCTCCAGCAGGTAGGGCACCAGAGAGTAGTTCCACAGGTCGGTGAACCAGACCCGAGAGCCTTCTACGTCCATGGGGCAGGACAGGAGGAGCCGGGGGCCTGGGGGACACAAGGGCCCAGGTGAGTGTCCACTCAGGTACCGGCCTCACAGTAGAGACCGAGCATCTACCCCTCAGGTATAGAGACAGAGCATCTACCCCTCATGTATAGAGACAGAGCATCTACCCCTGAGGTATAGAGACAGAGCATCTACCCCTCAGGTATAGAGACAGAGCATCTACCCCTCAGGTACCGGCCTCTCAGTAGAGACAGAGCATCTACCCCTCAGGTATAGAGACAGAGCATCTACCCCTGAGGTATAGAGACAGAGCATCTACCCCTCAGGTATAGAGACAGAGCATCTACCCCTGAGGTATAGAGACAGAGCATCTACCCCTCAGGTATAGAGACAGAGCATCTACCCCTCAGGTATAGAGACAGAGCATCTACCCCTGAGGTATAGAGACAGAGCATCTACCCCTCAGGTATAGAGACAGAGCATCTACCCCTCAGGTATAGAGACAGAGCATCTACCCCTCAGGTATAGAGACAGAGCATCTACCGCTCAGGTATAGAGACAGAGCATCTACCCCTGAGGTATAGAGACAGAGCATCTATCCCTCAGGTATAGAGACAGAGCATCTACCCCTCAGGTATAGAGACAGAGCATCTACCCCTCAGGTATAGAGACAGAGCATCTACCCCTCAGGTATAGAGACAGAGCATCTACCCCTCAGGTATAGAGACAGAGCATCTACCCCTCAGGTATAGAGACAGAGCATCTACCCCTCAGGTATAGAGACAGAGCATCTACCCCTCAGGTATAGAGACAGAGCATCTACCCCTCAGGTATAGAGACAGAGCATCTACCCCTCAGGTATAGAGACAGAGCATCTACCCTCAGGTATAGAGACAGAGCATCTACCCCTCAGGTATAGAGACAGAGCATCTACCCCTCAGGTATAGAGACAGAGCATCTACCCCTCAGGTATAGAGACAGAGCATCTACCCCTCATGTATAGAGACAGAGCATCTACCCCTGAGGTATAGAGACAGAGCATCTACCCCTCAGGTATAGAGACAGAGCATCTACCCCTCATGTATAGAGACAGAGCATCTACCCCTCATGTATAGAGACAGAGCATCTACCCCTCAGGTATAGAGACAGAGCATCTACCCCTCATGTATAGAGACAGAGCATCTACCCCTCAGGTATAGAGACAGAGCATCTACCCCTCATGTATAGAGACAGAGCATCTACCCCTCAGGTATAGAGACAGAGCATCTACCCCTCAGGTAAAGAGACAGAGCATCTACCCCTCATGTATAGAGACAGAGCATCTACCCCTCAGGTATAGAGACAGAGCATCTACCCATGAGGTATAGAGACAGAGCATCTACCCCTCATGTATAGAGACAGAGCATCTACCCCTCAGGTATAGAGACAGAGCATCTACCCCTCATGTATAGAGACAGAGCATCTACCCCTCAGGTATAGAGACAGAGCATCTACCCCTCAGGTATAGAGACAGAGCATCTACCCCTCAGGTATAGAGACAGAGCATCTACCCCTCAGGTACCGGCCTCTCAGTGGAGTCGGCATGTGACCCTGACCTATGGTGACGTCGGAGGAGCTGTGTGCCTCCAGGAAGCCGTTGAGGTGCTGCCAGGTCTTGGGGATCCAGTCGATGACCTTGATGAGGTCGTTGCTGCGCATGTTCTTATGGATCTCCGTCTCGATCAGCTTCCGCCGCAGGAAGCGGCCCAGGAAGCCTTTGACGGGCTCCGTGTGGTTGGTGCACAGCACCCACCTGCACAGGGCGACGGGCCGAGGGGTCAGCTCAAGAGCATCCTGCAGATGTCGGGCTCATTTCTCAAAGTGCATCACAGACCTGAAGTTGTGGTGCAGCTCCAGGTTGGGAGAAGAGGAGACCCCCTGGTTCATGGTGCCGATGACATACGGGCTGCAGGGAGACCGAGACCACGTCAGTGTCACCACCGCGCTGCCGTGGTTCTCTCTGCTGTCGAAGAGAACCCCCTCTGCATCCCCCACTCACCATCGGTGGTACTTGCAGTTGAGGAAGCCGTTGAAGATGTCTCCGAGGGAGCCGACGTGGTGCAGGTTGTCCAGGATCACCACGGTGGGCGGCTCGGAGTCCGCGTCCTCGGAGCCGCACTGCTCCGCCAGGCTGGACAGGTACTGACGCAGGTCCTGGGTCAGAGGGCATCACCATGACGACCCGAGTCCCTCTTTCCCATTCATGTTAAAACCTCTTAAGCCCTTTTTGATATTGTGTTATAAACTGTCTAAAACATTATAATAAACATGAGCAAATAATAAGATAAGATCTATCATCTGTTTTGAAATATCTCATTGTGTTAAGCATCTTTGGCCCAACAAACATTTTAGGGGTGTGTCTTGTTTATTTTATTTTGATCATTATTGGTATTTGTATTTTATTATTGTCTGGTTTGTTATGTTTACGGTATTTGTAACTTGTTCTTCCTTGAAGGAAAAAAAAGAAAAATCAAATAAACACATTTGGATTAAGATGATCTCCTCTTCCTACCTTGCTGGAGTTGTGGTCCACGTTGAAGCTGGCCACGTTGTGCTCCGTCACCGGCTGCCCCATCTGGGAGAGGATGTACTCGGCCAGCTTGGCGGCCATGAAGGATTTGCCGGTGCCGCTGGGTCCGGAGAGGATGATGCGCCGATGCTCCATCAGCAGGTTGAGGTACCGCTGGATGATGGGCTTTGGGATCAGCGTGTCAAACACCAGGCTGTCGATGCTGTTCTCCTTCACACCTAGGAGGGGGAGGGAGGGAGAAGGGGGGATAGAAGAAAAGAAAACTCATGCAAAAAGTATTTCTCTACTCTAGAACTCTTTTCTAGTTCAGATTAAAAGTCTTTCTCTACCCCAGAACTCTCATTCCAATGCAGTCGCAGCGTGTTTACCCTTGAGGTTGACCTTGATGACGTTGTTGTCTCCCACCAGGTAGCCGCAGGGCAGCAGCTCAGGCACTTGGGAGGCGTGGGAGCGCAGTACCTCTCCTATCCTGTAGGAGACGATGCTGTCGGAGCTGAGCCCCAGGCTGGTCAGAGGGTCCACCCGGAACAGGTACTCCTGCAGGCGGGGAGGGGAACTGCACTTTGGATGATGCTCACATACAGGCTGGGATGAGCGTCTTTCTTTTTAAAAACATATTAATTATTACAAACTCAGCGTAAATGAACATCGCCCGAATCGCATCGCCTGAATCACGCCACCCAATTTGCGCCGTCCGGAAAAATGTAGAGTACGTAGAGACTCTGGACTAAACATCGGTCCTCGGGTTCTACGAGTCACAGTGTGTGATGAGTCAAGGTGTGTGATGAGTCAAGGTGTGTGATGAGTCAAGGTGTGTGATGAGTCAAGGTGTGTGATGAGTCACAGTATGTGATGAGTCACAGTGTGTGATGAGTCACAGTGTGTGATGAGTCAAGGTGTGTGATGAGTCAAGGTGTGTGATGAGTCAAGGTGTGTGATGAGTCACAGTGTGTGATGAGTCACAGTATGTGATGAGTCAAGGTGTGTGATGAGTCAAGGTGTGTGATGAGTCAAGGTGTGTGATGAGTCACGGTGTGTGATGAGTCACGGTGTGTGATGAGTCAAGGTGTGTGATGAGTCAAGGTGTGTGATGAGTCACAGTGTGTGATGAGTCAAGGTGTGTGATGAGTCAAGGTGTGTGATGAGTCACGGTGTGTGATGAGTCACGGTGTGTGATGAGTCACGGTGTGTGATGAGTCACAGTGTGTGATGAGTCACGGTGTGTGATGAGTCAAGGTGTGTGATGAGTCACAGTGTGTGATGAGTCACAGTGTGTGATGAGTCACAGTGTGTGATGAGTCAAGGTGTGTGATGAGTCACAGTGTGTGATGAGTCAAGGTGTGTGATGAGTCAAGGTGTGTGATGAGTCAAGGTGTGTGATGAGTCAAGGTGGGTGATGAGTCAAGGTGTGTGATGAGTCACAGTGTGTGATGAGTCAAGGTGTGTGATGAGTCAAGGTGTGTGATGAGTCAAGGTGTGTGATGAGTCACAGTGTGTGATGAGTCAAGGTGTGTGATGAGTCAAGGTGGGTGATGAGTCAAGGTGGGTGATGAGTCAAGGTGTGTGATGAGTCAAGGTGTGTGATGAGTCAAGGTGGGTGATGAGTCAAGGTGTGTGATGAGTCAAGGTGGGTGATGAGTCAAGGTGTGTGATGAGTCAAGGTGTGTGATGAGTCAAGGTGGGTGATGAGTCAAGGTGTGTGATGAGTCAAGGTGGGTGATGAGTCAAGGTGTGTGATGAGTCACAGTGTGTGATGAGTCAAGGTGTGTGATGAGTCAAGGTGTGTGATGAGTCAAGGTGGGTGATGAGTCAAGGTGTGTGATGAGTCAAGGTGGGTGATGAGTCAAGGTGTGTGATGAGTCAAGGTGTGTGATGAGTCAAGGTGGGTGATGAGTCAAGGTGGGTGATGAGTCAAGGTGTGTGATGAGTCAAGGTGGGTGATGAGTCAAGGTGTGTGATGAGTCAAGGTGGGCACCGCCCCCTGAATATCTTCGCCGGGCTCGTTTACCTTGAGCAGGCGGCGGATGACCCCGTCCAGGACGTCCCACTTGGTTTTACCGCTCACGCCGATGGACCCGATCAGGTACGCCTGGCCCTGAGTACCCTGGGGGGGTCAGAACAGCAGGAGTCAGAACCCATGAGACCGACCCGGGGTCTCGGCCGGAGGAAGGAGACTGACCTTGGTGCCGTACGGCCCGTTGCCGATGGCGACCACGATCCGCACAGTGCGGCCCTCTTTGCGCAGGTTGCCCTCGTAGCCGTCGTCCAGCAGAATATCTGCAGAACGAGTTCAGTCATTACAAACTAACCACGCGCTGGATTAGAGCTGCGGACCCCGAGGGAACGAGAGAGAGATCACGGGTTTCCCTCGTGTGATCATTACTTTTGCATTTAATCAATGTTTCCAGAGGGATGAAGAACGAGCGACTGCGTGTTCAGAGAATGAACAGAGAGGGAAGAGAAGAGAGGGTTCAAGAGAAAGAGGTTTGTTTGAGGGACCAGGAGGGGGGCTGGTGTCCTAAAGGAACCAGGAGGGGGGCTGGTGTCCTAAAGGAACCAGGAGGGGGGCTGGTGTCCTTAAGGAACCAGGAGGGGGCTGGTGTCCTAAAGGAACCAGGAGGGGGGCTGGTGTCCTTAAGGAACCAGGAGGGGGCTGGTGTCCTAAAGGAACCAGGAGGGGGGCTGCTGTCCTAAAGGAACCAGGAGGGGGGCTGCTGTCCTTAAGGAACCAGGAGGGGGGCTGGTGTCCTAAAGGAACCAGGAGGGGCTGGTGTCCTTATGGAACCAGGAGGGGCTGCTGTCCTTAAGGAACCAGGAGGGGCTGGTGTCCTTAAGGAACCAGGAGGGGGGCTGCTGTCCTTAAGGAACCAGGAGGGGGGCTGCTGTCCTAAAGGAACCAGGAGGGGGCTGGTGTCCTTAAGGAACCAGGAGGCGGCTGCTGTCCTAAAGGAACCAGGAGGGCTGCTGTCCTTAAGGAACCAGGAGGGGCTGGTGTCCTTAAGGAACCAGGAGGGCTGGTGTCCTTAAGGAACCAGGAGGGGGGCTGCTGTCCTTAAGGAACCAGGAGGGGGGCTGGTGTCCTTAAGGAACCAGGAGGGGGGCTGCTGTCCTAAAGGAACCAGGAGGGGGGCTGCTGTCCTTAAGGAACCAGGAGGGAGGCTGGTGTCCTAAAGGAACCAGGAGGGGGCTGGTGTCCTTAAGGAACCAGGAGGGGGCTGCTGTCCTAAAGGAACCAGGAGGGGGGCTGGTGTCCTTAAGGAACCAGGAGGGGAGCTGGTGTCCTTAAGGAACCAGGAGGGGGGCTGGTGTCCTTAAGGAACCAGGAGGGGGGCTGCTGTCCTTAAGGAACCAGGAGGGGGCTGGTGTCCTTAAGGAACCAGGAGGGGGGCTGGTGTCCTAAAGGAACCAGGAGGGGGGCTGCTGTCCTTAAGGAACCAGGAGGGGGGCTGGTGTCCTTAAGGAACCAGGAGGGGGGCTGGTGTCCTTAAGGAACCAGGAGGGCTGCTGTCCTTAAGGAACCAGGAGGGCTGCTGTCCTTAAGGAACCAGGAGGGGCTGGTGTCCTTAAGGAACCAGGAGGGCTGCTGTCCTTAAGGAACCAGGAGGGGGGCTGGTGTCCTTAAGGAACCAGGAGGGGGCTGGTGTCCTTAAGGAACCAGGAGGGGGGCTGGTGTCCTTAAGGGACCAGGAGGGGGCTGGTGTCCTTAAGGAACCAGGAGGGGGGCTGGTGTCCTTAAGGAACCAGGAGGGGGCTGGTGTCCTTAAGGGACCAGGAGGGGACTGGTGTCCTTAAGGAACCAGGAGGGGGCTGGTGTCCTTAAGGGACCAGGAGGGGGCTGGTGTCCTAAAGGAAGCAGGAGGGGGCTGGTGTCCTTAAGGAACCAGGAGGGGAGCTGGTGTCCTTAAGGAACCAGGAGGGGGCTGCTGTCCTAAAGGAACCAGGAGGGCTGGTGTCCTTAAGGAACCAGGAGGGCTGCTGTCCTTAAGGAACGAGGAGGGGGCTGGTGTCCTTAAGGAACCAGGAGGGGCGGGTGTCCTAAAGGAGCCAGGAGGGGGGCTGGTGTCCTTAAGGGACCAGGAGGGGACTGGTGTCCTTAAGGAACCAGGAGGGGCTGCTGTCCTTAAGGAACCAGGAGGGCTGGTGTCCTTAAGGAACCAGGAGGGCTGCTGTCCTTAAGGAACCAGGAGGGGGGCTGGTGTCCTTAAGGAACCAGGAGTGGACTGGTGTCCTTAAGGAACCAGGAGGGGGCTGGTGTCCTTAAGGGACCAGGAGGGGGCTGGTGTCCTTAAGGAACCAGGAGGGGGGCTGGTGTCCTTAAGGAACCAGGAGGGGGCTGGTGTCCTTAAGGGACCAGGAGGGGACTGGTGTCCTTAAGGAACCAGGAGGGGGCTGGTGTCCTTAAGGGACCAGGAGGGGGCTGGTGTCCTAAAGGAAGCAGGAGGGGGCTGGTGTCCTTAAGGAACCAGGAGGGGGGCTGGTGTCCTTAAGGAACCAGGAGGGGGCTGGTGTCCTTAAGGGACCAGGAGGGGACTGGTGTCCTTAAGGAACCAGGAGGGGGCTGGTGTCCTTAAGGGACCAGGAGGGGGGCTGGTGTCCTAAAGGAACCAGGAGGGGGGCTGGTGTCCTTAAGGAACCAGGAGGGGGCTGGTGTCCTTAAGGGACCAGGAGGGGGGCTGGTGTCCTTAAGGAACCAGGAGGGGGCTGGTGTCCTTAAGGAACCAGGAGGGGGGCTGGTGTCCTAAAGGAACCAGGAGGGGGGCTGGTGTCCTAAAGGAACCAGGAGGGGGGCTGGTGTCCTAAAGGAACCAGGAGGGGGGCTGCTGTCCTTAAGGAACCAGGAGGGGGCTGGTGTCCTGAAGGAACCAGGAGGGGGCTGGTGTCCTAAAGGAACCAGGAGGGGGGCTGGTGTCCTTAAGGAACCAGGAGGGCTGGTGTCCTTAAGGGACCAGGAGGGGCTGGTGTCCATAAGGAACCAGGAGGGGGGCTGGTGTCCTTAAGGAACCAGGAGGGGGCTGGTGTCCTAAAGGAACCAGGAGGGGGGCTGGTGTCCTTAAGGAACCAGGAGGGGGGCTGGTGTCCTTAAGGGACCAGGAGGGGGGCTGGTGTCCTTAAGGGACCAGGAGGGGGGCTGGTGTCCTGAAGGAACCAGGAGGGGGGCTGGTGTCCTAAAGGAACCAGGAGGGGGGCTGGTGTCCTTAAGGAACCAGGAGGGGCTGGTGTCCTAAAGGAACCAGGAGGGGCGCTGCTGTCCTTAAGGAACCAGGAGGGGGGCTGGTGTCCTTAAGGGACCAGGAGGGGGGCTGGTGACCTGAAGGAACCAGGAGGGCTGGTGTCCTGAAGGAACCAGGAGGGGGGCTGGTGTCCTTAAGCAACCAGGAGGGGAGCTGGTGTCCTAAAGGAACCAGGAGGGGGGCTGGTGTCCTAAAGGGACCAGGAGGGGGGCTGGTGTCCTAAAGGAACCAGGAGGGGGGCTGGTGTCCTTAAGGGACCAGGAGGGGGGCTGGTGTCCTTAAGGGACCAGGAGGGGACTGGTGTCCTTAAGGGACCAGGAGGGGGCTGGTGTCCTAAAGGAACCAGGAGGGGGGCTGGTGTCCTTAAGGGACCAGGAGGGGGCTGGTGTCCTTAAGGAACCAGGAGGGGGGCTGGTGTCCTAAAGGAACCAGGAGGGGGCTGGTGTCCTTAAGGGACCAGGAGGGGCTGGTGTCCTTAAGGAACCAGGAGGGGGGCTGGTGTCCTAAAGGAATCAGGAAGGGGGCTGGTGTCCTAAAGGAACCAGGAGGGGGGCTGGTGTCCTAAAGGGACCAGGAGGGGGGCTGGTGTCCTTAAGGAACCAGGAGGGGGCTGGTGTCCTTAAGGGACCAGGAGGGGGGCTGGTGTCCTTAAGGGACCAGGAGGGGAGCTGGTGTCCTTAAGGAACCAGGAGGGGGGCTGGTGTCCTTAAGGAACCAGGAGGGGGGCTGGTGTCCTTAAGGAACCAGGAGGGGGGCTGGTGTCCTGAAGGAACCAGGAGGGGGCTGGTGTCCTTAAGGGACCAGGAGGGGGGCTGGTGTCCTTAAGGGACCAGGAGGGGGGCTGGTGTCCTTAAGGAACCAGGAGGGGGGCTGGTGTCCTTAAGGAACCAGGAGGGGGCTGGTGTCCTAAAGGAACCAGGAGGACGGGTTCTGTTGTCGTTCTGGATTCAGACCTGAACCTGAACACATCCTCCGAGCAGCTGGAGAACACATCGAGGGTGAAACTCGTGTTTATCTTCAGGGGACTTGACTCCCGTCACGGTGCGTTCACTGGTCTCTGTAGAAAGTCAGAGCGCTGCAGCTCGAGTCCTCACTAGGACCAGGAAAGAGGATCACATCAGTCCAGGTCTGAGGTCTTTGCACCCAGGTGGTCTGGGACCGGTCTACTTCCTGGTCCAAGAGTCAGAACTAAACCTGGAGGGGCAGCGTTCAGGTCGTCGGATCCACAGACCTGGAACAAGCTCCCTACAAGCTGCAGGTCTGCTGAGACCCCCAGAGACCCTCAGAGACCCTCAGAGACCCCCAGAGACCCTCAGAGACCGTCAGAGACCGTCAGAGACCCCCAGAGACCGTCAGAGACCCTCAGAGACCCCCAGAGACCCTCAGAGACCCCCAGAGACGCTCAGAGACCCCCAGAGACCCTCAGAGACCCTCAGAGACCCTCAGAGACCCCCAGAGACCGTCAGAGACCCTCAGAGACCCCCAGAGACCGTCAGAGACGCTCAGAGACCCTCAGAGACCCCCAGAGACCGTCAGAGACGCTCAGAGACCCCCAGAGACCCTCAGAGACCGTCAGAGACCCTCAGAGACCCCCAGAGACCGTCAGAGACCCCCAGAGACCCCCAGAGACCGTCAGAGACGCTCAGAGACCCCCAGAGACCGTCAGAGACCCCCAGACACCGTCAGAGACCCCCAGACACCCCCAGAGACCGTCAGAGACCCCCAGAGACCCCCCAGAGACCTCAGAGACCCCCAGAGACCCTCAGAGACCCCCAGAGACCCTCAGAGACCGTCAGAGACCCCCAGAGACCCTCAGAGACGCTCAGAGACCCCCAGAGACCGTTAGAGACCCCCAGAGACCGTCAGAGACCCCCAGAGACCCCCAGAGACCGTCAGAGACCCCCAGAGACCCCCAGAGATCGTCAGAGACCCTCAGAGACCCCCAGAGACCGTCAGAGACCCCCAGAGACCCTCAGAGACGCTCAGAGACCCCCAGAGACCCTCAGAGACCCCCAGAGACCGTCAGAGACCCCCAGAGATCGTCAGAGACCCTCAGAGACCCCCAGAGACCGTCAGAGACCCTCAGAGACGCTCAGAGACCCCCAGAGACCGTCAGAGACCCCCAGAGACCCTCAGAGACCCCCAGAGGCCGTCAGAGACCCCCAGAGACCCTCAGAGACGCTCAGAGACCCCCAGAGACCATCAGAGACCCCCAGAGACCCTGAGACCCCCAGAGACCCCCAGAGACCCTCAGAGACCGTCAGAGACCCCCAGAGACCCTCAGAGACGCTCAGAGACCCCCAGAGACCGTCAGAGACGCTCAGAGACCCCCAGAGACCGTCAGAGACCCCCAGAGACCCTCAGAGACCCTCAGAGACCGTCAGAGACGCTCAGAGACCCCCAGAGACCCTCAGAGACGCTCAGAGACCCTCAGAGACCGTCAGAGACCCCCAGAGACCCCCAGAGATCGTCAGAGACCCTCAGAGACTGTCAAAGTGTATTGCCTCACTACCCCCCCCCCCCCACCTCGATACCCCCGCCACCATCTCCCCCCCCCCCCCCCATGAGCCCACCTGCCATGATGCTGTCCGTGATGTTCAGGTTGTTGAGCGACCGCCCCAAGGACTGGCGGGAGGAGGACGAGGACGTGCTGGAGGTCTCGGAGGGCGGCCGGGCGCTCTTGGGGGGCGTGGCTGTGGGCGTGGCTGTGGGCGTGGCGTTGCCGCTGGACTTCAGGCGGTCGTTCTCCGCCTTCAGCGCCTCGATCTCGTTCTGGTGGTCCACAGACAGACGGGTACGGGCTCGTGACGATGCGTTCAGGGACTAGAGCGGCAGAATGAAGACGGAGCCGACCAGGAGGGGAGCTCTGGGGGCCGGGCCTTCCCCCCTAGAGCCCCTCTATAGAGCCCAGCGCCAGGCGGGGCCCTCACCTGCATGCGGTTCATGGCCTCTCGGATCTGGTCCAGGTGGTGGGCGGAGCTTAGCGCCTCCAGGCGGATGTCCGTCAGCTTGAGCTCCTTCTCCCTCAGCTCGTTCTTGAGCAGGAGGATGGTCTCGGCCTCGGCCTCGGTGCATTCACAGAGCCTGGGGGGGGGGGGGACATCAGGGGAAACATCTTCTCCCCCATTGATCAACTACCACCACCGAGCTGCAGCTCAGAGGTCAGAGGTCATGATGCTCACACCAGGCACAGGTCATGGAGTTAGAGGCCACGCTAAGTCCAAAACACTACAAGTCACATTAGTGTCGTCCAGTGTGAACGTTACAAAACGAGCTCTGTGATGTCATCAGCTGCCACACGGCACAGGTGCATGCTGGGTAGCCTCCCCCTTCATTCAGCCTGACCGGACCCTTCAGAGGGCCCTTCAGCGCCAACATGCAGAGGAAGAGTCACACACACACACACACACACGCACACACACACTCCCTGAGCCCGCTGTGCAGGGCCCGCTGTGCAGGGCCCGTTACCGGGATCGGTGCCGGTAGATCACGTGACCGTTTGGCCTTTTCTTTGGGGCCCAGATGGGGGAGGAGCAAACACAGGTTCTACAGCGGGGCGTTGAGGAAGAGGAAGGTCAGGAGAGGTCAGAGAGGTCAGAGAGGACAGACCGAGAGGTCAGAGGTCAGAGAGGACATAGGACAGACCGAGAGGTCAGAGGTCAGAGAGGTCAGAGACAGACTCAGATGATGACGTGGTGACGTACTCGGCGGTGGAGGCCGAGCCGTGCAGCGCGGCGCCGCCGGCCTGCCGCTGCAGACGGGGCGACGGCGGCCGCGAGTCGCTCATCTCCTCTGACTCGTCCGGCGCCGACTGGGATTTATTCTTCTTCTTGCTGAAGGCGTGTTTCAGGGAGCTGCGCAGCTGCAACACAGAGACGGGGGGGGGGGGGGTCACTGTGGTGTTCCACAAAGCATTCTGGGTAAAGAGGGACGAGGGGATCCGACTTTAAACGACCCCACACACACACACACACATACAGAGGGGTGAGCAGGCGAAGGAACGAGGGGGCAGGACCACAAGGGGGGAGGAGTCAGGGGGAGGAGTCAGGGAGGGGGTGTATCCATGTCGACGGTTAGAGAGAAGGAAAAAGAAGAGGTTGCTCTCAGGGGGGAAGGAAGGAGGAGACAAGGGGGCGAAGACAGGATGGGGAACAACCACAACACACACACACACACACACACACACACACACACACACACACACACACACACACACACACACACACACACACACACACACACACACACACACACACACACACACACACACACACACACACACACACACACACACACACACACACACACACACACACACACACACACACACACACACACACACACACACACACACACAACACACACACACACACACACACACACACACACACACACACACACACACATACACACACACACACACACACACAACACACACACACACACACACACACACACACACACACACACACACACACACACATACACACACACACACATACACACACACACACACACACACACACACACACACACACACACACACACACACACACACACACACACACCAAACACACACACACACACACACACACACACACCACACACACACCAAACACACACACACACACATACACACACACACACACACACACACACACACACACACACACACACACACACACACACACACACACACATCACACACACACACACAGAGACACACACACACACACACACACACACACACAGAGGACACTGGGAGCCACTGACCTGAGCCGGGATGGAGTCGGCCACCTGGAGATGCAGAACACACGTAAAGTTAAGCCACGCCCACTCTGAGCATGCTCAGTTCTGCCCAGACACTCAGACGTCTAGCGATGACGTCATCACCTCCTCACCGGGTGATGTCATGGTAGATCAATAAAGATGACTGAAGCTCTTTAAATCAGCTTCATTCCACAGAGACATTTAACCCTTTAAGAGCGGATTACAAATACATCAACTGAATAATTCAGTGTTTAGATGTGATTATTTATTCATGTATTATTAACCTACCCAGCTCTTCTTCTTCTTCTTCTTGTCCTCGGCGTCCTTGCCCAGGCTGCCCATGCTGGAGTGGCTGGCCGCGCTGTTGATGCTGGACATGCTCTCTGACGAGTGCTGCCGGCGGATCCGCAGCTCTGCAAGGGAACCAGAACCAGAACCGTCCTCAGAAGACGGGTCACCAGGCCGCGGTCCATGGACCCGCCTCTCTGAGCACGGCCGCTAGACAGCAGCCGGTGACACGGACCCCCCTCCAGCATGCTCAGGTTCATTTGTAGCCTCTAGTTCAGGGGCGTCAAACTCGTGTTCACCGTGGGCCACATCAGCATCATGGCCGCCTCTTAAAGGGCCGGTGTACCTGAAATACTCTATAAACTACTCCCGAATATATTGTTAAATAACTCTCTTTGCATTTGATTATTGTTTATTTGAGTGTAGAAATATTGTACATAAGAATATTTCTCGAATATTAAAACGTAAATCCATTTAATTTGATACTTTCAAAATAAAAGCACAGGATTTTTTTTAAACGTCGTCAGGGGCCACATAAAATGTCGTGGGCTTGTGTTTGACACCTGTGCTCTAGTTGAATAAATAAGAATATAACTTAGCATATCTTCATGGTTCAGACATGTCAGGTCAGCTCGTCTCAAGGAACTGACTCTGAAGAGTTTTGATACTTTAAATCAGAGGTGTCAAACACGAGGCCCGCGGGCTAAATTCGGCCCGCCGCGTCATTTTACGTGGCCCCGACGACTTGAAAAGACACGCGATAACTTTTGTTCAAGAAACTTACGAAAAATATATTGTGTGCTATTATTTTGAAGGTTTCAAATGAAATGGATTTATGTTATAGTATTACGAGAAATGTTCTCATGCACAATATGTCTACACTCAAATTAACAAGAATCACATGCAAAGAGAGTTATTTAACTATACGTTGGCAGTATATACGTTTATATGTTTCAGGTACACCGGCCCTTTAAAACATGCACCGCAGCCTCACCCCGGTTCGTATGGATGTGAATGAATGTTGGTGGTGGTCGGAGGGGCCGTAGTCGCTGATTGGCTGCCACGCTTCCGTCAGTCTGCCCCAGGGCAGCTGTGGCTACTGATATAGCTTACCACCACCGGTATGACTGTGTGTGACTACTGGACTCTGAATTGTAAAGCGACTTCGAGTGTCTTGAGAAGCGCTATATAAAATAAATGATTATTATTATTATTATTATAAGAGGGGGCCATGATGCCATAAAGTGATTCAGGTTGTCTTATAGGATTATTTAAGGCTTCCCAAAACTGACATACGCACACACCACTTCATGTACGAGGGTCTTGCCCCCCCCCCCCCCCGGGGCCCTCAGGCCTCATGGGTATTAACCTGCTGGCTCATGCTGCCCCCCCGTTACCTTTGTGCAGGTGGTCCGGGCCGTTGAGCGCCACCTGGATGGCGGTCTGCGCGTCGGTGTTCTGGGTCTTCAGCCCCTCGATGGTTTCCCTCAACTCAACCAACTCCGTTTCCTGGAGAGGGAGAGAGAGGGAGAGGGAGAGCGAGAGAGACAGAGGGAGAGAGAGAGAGACAGAGGGAGAGAGAGAGAGAGAGAGAGAGAGAGAGAGAGAGAGAGAGAGAGAGAGAGAGAGAGAGAGAGAGAGAGAGAGAGAGAGAGAGAGAGGTGTTCAGATCTTCTTCGTCTGGATGAGTGTGTGGAGACCAAGTCGTGGACGTGGTGTTGCCATGGCGAGGGAATGAGAGAGTCTCCCTGCAGGGCACTTTTTAAAACTTGTGAAATTACATTTAACTTTGTTAAAAAATAATAAATAAACGTATTTAGGCTGACAGGATATGAGCAGGATATGAGTATCATAAAAATGGCAATAATAAGACTATTAGACAATAATAAGACTATTAGGCAGAAGCTACAGACAGAGCCACCGGGTGGTCCGGTCTCTCCTCTCAGAACCATCAGAACCAGCTCTGCTACCTTTTGTTCGGCCGTCATGGTGAGGCTCTGCAGGCGGCAGGTCATGTGACTCAGGCTCTTCTCGAAGGCCGCCACCAGGTGAGCCTGCAGACGCCCAGAGAGACACAGGTGAGTCACAGAGAACAGCTGTTGTATGTCAACGTGAACACTAAAGAACCAGAACCTACACAACACACACAGGTCATTAAGGGGGTTTATTACTGCAGCTCATGCTCTGAGACACCTGTGAGGCCACACACACACACACACACACATACACACAGATACGGATATGAGGAACTAGAGGGCGTCTGAAGGATTCAGATTCCTTCCAGAGCGTCGGCGCCCCCGACAGAAGTCGTGCAGAGCAGCCGTCAACACTCACGTTGGCAGACAGCTGGGACGTCAGGGTCGCCACCTTCTCCTGCGACGCGTCCAGCTCCCGGCGGAGCTTTCTGATTTGCTGTTTGGGGAAAGAGAGGAAGAGGAGACGTCACACTGTCTGCCGGCCACGGTGATGTAAGCTGTGCAGCGGCAACGAGACGCGGGGGTGAGGTGTGACGGGAGGGGTTACCGTGGAGTTCTGGATGGTTTGGCCCTTGATTGAAAAGAGAAGAGCAAATATTAACACAATGTTGCCTCATCAAAGTGTGTGATGTGTAGCGGTGTGATGTGTAACGGTGTGATGTGTAGCGGTGTGATGTGTAGTGGTGTGATGTGTAACGGTGTGATGTGTAACGGTGTGATGTGTAACGGTGTGATGTGTAACATGTAACGGTGTGATGTGTAGCGGTGTGATGTGTAATGGTGTGATGTGTAACGTGTGATGTGTAATGTGTGATGTGTAACGTGTAACGGTGTGATGTGTAACAGTGTGATGTGTAGCGGTGTGATGTGTAGCGGTGATGTGATGTGTGTGATGTAACGTGTGATGTAGGTGTGATGTGTAACGGTGTGATGTGTAACGGTGTGATGTGTAATGGTGTGATGTGTAACGGTGTGATGTGTAACGGTGTGATGTGTAACGGTGTGATGTGTAGCGGTGTGATGTGTAGCGGTGTGATGTGTAACGGTGTGATGTGTAACGTGTGATGTGTAACGGTGTGATGTGTAGCGGTGTGATGTGTAACGGTGTGATGTGTAACATGTAACGGTGTGATGTGTAACGGTGTGATGTGTAACGGTGTGATGTGTAGCGGTGTGATGTGTAATGGTGTGATGTGTAACGGTGTGATGTGTAGCGGTGTGATGTGTAACGGTGTGATGTGTAACGTGTGATGTGTAGCGGTGTGATGTGTAGCGGTGTGATGTGTAATGGTGTGATGTGTAACGGTGTGATGTGTAACGTGTAATGGTGTGATGTGTAACAGTGTGATGTGTAGCGGTGTGATGTGTAGCGGTGTGATGTGTAACGTGTGATGTGTAGCGGTGTGATGTGTAGCGGTGTGATGTGTAGCGGTGTGATGTGTAGCGGTGTGATGTGTAGCGGTGTGATGTGTAACGTGTGATGTGTAACATGTAACGGTGTGATGTGTAGCGGTGATGTACGGTGTGATGTGTAGCGTGTGATGTGTAGCGGTGTGATGTGTAGCGGTGTGATGTGTAGCGGTGTGATGTGTAAGCGGTGTGTGATGTATGTGATGTGTAGCGGTGTGATGTGTAACGGTGTGATGTGTAGCGGTGTGATGTGTAGCGGTGTGATGTGTAACGGTGTGATGTGTAGCGGTGTGATGTGTAGCGGTGTGATGTGTAGCGGTGTGATGTGTAACGGTGTGATGTGTGACGGTGTGATGTGGAGCAGGAAGCTGCTCAGGAGGACGTGCAGACGGACAGAACTTCATCTTCCTCACCTCTGAATGAGCTTTCTCCTCCGTCTGTAAGGAAGAATCACAGGAAGAAAGATTATTCCCTCTGGGTTCAAGCGAGCCTCTTTTAGAGGAGCAAGAGAACATTGAGCCACGAAGAGAACATCAAGGAATGTTCACAACAGAATTCAACCGAACTTCAACAACCGAAGAACCACCCCCGGCTGAGCTTCAGGTCGTCTCCGTTTCATCCTCATGCTCTCGCAGCGTTAGCCGTGCTGTGATGTCACGCCTTCAGGAAGCTTCTACTCACCGCTGAGTACAACGAAGACGTGCTGGACACCAGAGACAGAGAAGAGCCGTGGACTGCAACCGGAGAGAGAGACGCGAGGGGTTAATCATGTGAGCCCACAGTATTACAACCTTTGACCTGTAAATGCTTATGTATGGACTCAGAACCGAGCCGTCGGCCCGGAGCCCATGACATGGTGGAGCTCCTTCTGGCCCCGTACCTTCGTCGGTGCTGTCCCTGAAGGAGCCGGAGCGGCTGATGGCCCTCGGCCGGTCCTCCAGGGAGGTGGCGCTGCCCCCTAGTGGATGGCCCTCCCCGTACAGGTCGAAGGAGTCCTGGGCCGGGATGCTGTTGGAGCGGCTCATGCCGGTGCCGCCCGGCGGCAGGCTGTACTGGCCGGTGCTGGTGGGGCTCACTGTAGGGGAGCCGAACACACGATATCTGAGTCGATAACCTCTATATCTCCCACGGTTACATCCCAGGGGTCAGACGAGCACCTGAACGCATCGATCATTCAGTTCAGAGTGTGTTGTGTCGACGTCACACACCGCTTCACACATGAAACATACAAACATTTTAAATTAAGATATTTACAAAAAACTATTTTAAATCGTGAGAAAAAAAGAAAAAAACCGATAGATGATCGTTTATGGATGATCATCCCTGCAGAATAACTGAACTAGTGACTACTAGAGGTCTGTGGGGCTCATTTAGATTTGTGCTCTGAGTCAAAGGTCACATGACCTTTCTCCGGTGTGTGTGTGTGTGTTCCTCTGGACTCACCCAGGCTGGAGTAGTGGTGTTTCCCCGTGTTGCTGCAGGGCGGAGGCGACAGTGGCGACTGGCTGCCGGTGTCCTGCAGCCCGCCGGTGGAATGGGACCGCAGCCACTCATTCCCCTCCTCCTGGGACGCCTGGCGGGAGGACGGAGGGTACCTGAAGGCCACACACACACACACACACAGTGAGCAGCCAATGAGACGAGTGGAGTCCAAGGGGACACACATTCAGTCATCTACACACACACACACACACATTCAGTCATCTACACACACACACATTCAGTCACCACACACACAGTCATCTACACACACACACACATTCAGTCATCTACACACACACACACACACACACACACACACACACACACACATTCAGTCATCTACACACACACACACACATTCAGTCATCTACACACACACACACACATTCAGTCATCTACACACACACACACACACATTCAGTCATCTACACACACACACACATTCAGTCATCTACACACACACACACACACATTCAGTCATCTACACACACACACACACACACACATTCAGTCATCTACACACACATTCAGTCATCTACACACACACACACACACATTCAGTCACCACACACACACACACACACACATTCAGTCATCTACACACACACACATTCAGTCATCGACACACACACACACACATTCAGTCACCACACACACACACACACACATTCAGTCATCTACACACACATTCAGTCATCTACACACACACACACACATTCAGTCATCTACACACACACACATTCAGTCACCACACACACACACACACACATTCAGTCATCTACACACACACACACATTCAGTCATCTACACACACACACACACACATTCAGTCACCACACACACACACACACACATTCAGTCATCTACACACACACACACACATTCAGTCATCTACACACACATCCTTATCTCCGGCGTGACAGTCGGCCATATTTAATCCTCTGAGGATGATAATTGAGTTTTCTCGTCTCTTCTCAGAGGCTCCTCCCCTCCATGACCACGCCGAGCCTCGTGAGAGAGCACAGACGTACAACACGCCAGAAGACTCAACATGCTCATGGGCATGAACCGACGGCAGAGCGGCAGCAGCACATGGTTTGAATCCTGCAGGAACCATTCACCCCCACGCCGCCGTGTGATTGGCTGCAGAGGTTCTGCCACGGCGATGATCGGGTTTTGGTATTCCCGTCTCTTCTAAAAATCAAAGTATCCGTTCGACTACAAAGGAAGGAAGCTGAGGAAGAACGGCTCTGATGGCCTCTTCTCCCAAGCGCCGGCAGCCGGATGAGGACGCACACAGAAGCAGACGCACAAACGGACACCAGAACACGGCTCTGATGCGACGTGGACGGGAGGTTCTGTGGGCCGCAGCCACCAGAGGCCTGAGAGCCGCAGCATGGGGCAACATCCGGACTTTGGGTGGACGCCGTATTGAAGTCACAAACGATCACTTTGTCCTCTGGGGGACCGCCGCATGTTTGGAAATATGATATATTAAAATATGTATTTCCTGCATTGAATTACGCAATGCATTATGCAAATTCACAGCTGGTCCGATTGGTCCAGGACCATGGTGCTGATGGTGCTGATCATCACAACATCTACTAACCTGTGGTTCAACCTCTTTTTAATTCATTAAATACTAACCGTGTATCCATGACTTTAAACTATTGTAACTACCTTAAATGAAGGGAATCCCTGTTTAAGGTGGTATGACACCGTGTAACCCACACATACAACACAACAGACACACAACAAGCACACAACACCACATGAAAAGGACACTTGATCTCAGGATGCCCGTTGCCATGCCGATGAGGGCTGGTGTGTGCATGGTGAACAAGAGAAGGAGAGTTGGGATGTACCTCAGTCCCTTTTTGGGAAGCGTGTTTCTGTCAAGAGGCATGCTGCAGAAACACAAAGGACGCACAATAAGACACTTTAAAAAGACTTTGGTCACAGAAAAAAAAAGAAATTTGACCTTTGACCCACACACACACACACAATGGAGAAACACAAAGACACTGCTAAGGCGTAATGATACGGACAACAATGATAAAAAACAGACCAATTTAGATATTAATCAATTGTTTCATTTTCTGAGTCGTACAGCTCAGCTAGCAGTGCATGCACAGGATGTGGACAAAACAATGGAAACACCTCGATAAGGACTTCTCATGGGAATGAGCGTCTGGAATGGTCATAATCTATCGAGGGAGCACGACTCACAACTCAGAAGGTCTTAAATGATGATCCCAGAGCCAACACCAGGTCCACCTCACTGCAGCGGCGTTGGCGTGTCAGGTGGGTCAGTGAGGAGGAGTCAAAGGATTGGACTCTAGAAATATTGATAATACCAAAACCATGCCGAGTGTTGGGCGGGTCGATGTCTCCGTCGTCTCTCTAAGAACATTCCTGAAGTGTCCTCGTGTTTCTACCTCAAGAGATCTACTTGCTGTCTCCGCTCTCAAATGAAACAATGAATACGACCCCATCGTCTCCCCTGCTACTCACCCCTCAGACAGGGTGGACTTGACACTGCCGGTTCGCGTGACCTTGGGTCCGTGGTGGCCCAGCGGCAGATCAATGGACTCAGAGCTGGTGTGCAGGCTGGTCATGCTCTGGCAGCTCAGCGTGTCCTTGCTGCCCGCCGACGAGCTACAGGCCGGCCAGGGCCGAGCGCCGGAGGGCAGCGAGAGGCCAGAGGCCGGGCTGGAGGCCGGGCTGGAGGCCGGGGAGTCGCTGCACGGCTCTGCGCTGCCCAGGCTCCCCGTGCCAGAGGAGGGCGAGTCCAGACTCGCCTGCCTCCCCAGCGTGCCGTGGGGGCTGCCCGGTATTGAGGGGCACTTGCCAGAGTCGGGCGTGCCCGGAGAGCTGGCCTTGCTGCTGGCTTTGGTGCCAAACAACCTGGGGTAGAGAGGTGGGGGCAGTCATTCAGAAAGGCTCGAGGGACGAGGGGCGAGCCTCTGCAAGAGCCATACCGGAACATCGGACTCATATCGGAGAAAGCTGAAGACATTGACGTTTTGAATTTGTATTTCTGCATTGGTCACAGGCATCGAGGAACCACGGCGGCTCGAGCATCCCCCGAATCTCGTAACGCCGCCGTGGAGACAGCGAGCGCACTCCCCCGGCGGTCAGATCCACCTCATCTCAGTAACGGACCCCACAGCTTCAACCCTGGGACTCTCAAGAACCTAATCTGTGTCTCAGCTCCTCAGGCGGCCCACTCTGTCATCGCAGCCACACAAAATATATAAAGGTGAAGCCTGAAGCTGCAGGTGAATCGGATGGGGGGCGATGTTCGGCCTGCCGAACGCTTTCTAAAGAGTCGGATCGGCGAGGCGAGGAACTCCTTTCGGATCGGGACTGCCGAGCCGGGTTCGCCTGACCCGGATGAAAAGCCATCGCCCCATCAGGTGTGTTTCACCTGCAGTAGCTTCATCACCGACACCCGGGGACCGTCTATGTGTTGGCGCCATTGGCGGTGGACTCGGATCTATCAATCTTTATGCGATCTATTAAACGTCCTCGTGCATCCAGACATATCTAAATTTGCCGGAGTATTTTCTGGCGAGACTTTGCCACTACAGACGAGGTTTACCCCGCCCCCCCCCCCCCCCCAATCTGTTACAGGACTCTGGGGAAGAGTCTGTACCGGGAAATAACAGAATCCCCTGAATTCAAAGTTCAATCTAAGTACTGCAAGACCTAAACTCAACTTGCATATTCAAGATGCGCCTGCTGCTGCCAGCCGAGGACGTCTTGTGATGAAATGCTTGAGTCACGTAGAGATAAACATGGCGAGGGACGGTGGCCGAGAGGAAGCCGGGTGCGTGAACGTGCGTCTGACCTGCGGAACGTAGGGGAGGCGATGTCCGGGTACTTGGATCCGGGCTGCCTGAGTCCCGATTGGCCCGTTGAACTGGAGGTGGGGCTGGACTTGGCCGAGGTGGACAGTCCCGCCGTGGCGGCGTCCTGGTCCGACACCGCCACCTTCTCCTTGTCCGTCTGGTTGGCGGTGGCGGGGCTGCAGCGGTCGGAGCCCGCTTTCCCGTCCTTGCGCTTGGCGCCCGCTTGCGCCGCCGCCGCCTTGCCGCTCACGTTGGAGGATTTGGCCGGTCTGGGCAGAGACCGGTACTGCAGGGTCAGTTTGGAGCCGCTGCAGCCGAGCAGGACGCCGTCGTCCTCGGGCTGCGAGCCGTCCAAGCTGGTCTTGCGCACGCCGCCCGCGCCTTTGCCCAGGGCGGCGGAGGAGGATTTGGGCGCCTTGCCCAGGGCGGCGGAGGAGGATTTGGGCGCCTTGCCCAGGGCGGCGGAGGAGGATTTGGGTGCCTTGCCCAGGGGGGCGGAGCCGCTGGCCAGCGTGGCCCCGCTGGAGGTGATGAGGGTACCGCCGGCCCCCGGGATCTTCTTGTATCCAAAAGACGCCGTGGTGGCTGGGCGCCCGATGCCGGAGGGAGGCTTCTTACCTTCGTCTCCGCTACTCTTCCCGGCATCGGAGGGCGAGCGCTGGATGGCGGCCGGACCCTTGGAAGGGGCCTTGCCCTTCTCCGAGGCTTTGGCGTCATCGGTTTTGCCTGTCAGTGGACATAAAGAGACTTATTACCACAAAGAGAAACAAACATCAACGGATTCTTGGACGACGCCACACACATCGGGAAGACTAAATCCATATCAAAGTGAGGCCCAGGTGTGTCTACCTGGGGTCTTGTGGGCCGGGGAGGTTCCCTTGGTCCTGGGTGGCGTGATGCCGACCTGGGCCGTCATGCCCCGCCTCCACGAGCCCGTCTGGGACATCTGGGCCAGTGCGGCGGCCTTCTGCCCCGCCTCCTCGTACTGACTCTGGGCTTGAGCGGAAGAGGAGGAGGACGAGGAGGCCTTCCAGCGGGAGGAGCCGGGCTCCATGCTCGCCTCCAGCTCCTCCTCCACCTTCTTCAGGTCCTCGGCTCCGGCCCAGCTGCTGCTCACCTCGGGCTCTGCATGCTTGGACCTGCTTCCCTTCTGGGACTGGGGGGGGGGGGGGGGGGGGTGGAGCTCACATTGTTTTTTGGTCGAATGACATCTTGAATGTTTTAAAGTATATTTGAAGACACACAGCGAGATGTAAAGGCTGCAGCAGCGGAGCAGAGAGAAGAAACCATCCACAAGATCGACTCTGGTTTGGACCCGTGTACACACACACACACACACACACAGCGGTAGCTAGCCTACCTTGAAGCCCGTCTCCCTAGCAACAGCCTGTCGAGGCCTCCCCTCCTCTCTCTCCTCTGAGCTCACGGCCTCGAGCTTCTCTGCTTCCCGCTCCTCATTGGACGAGGAGGTTTCACTCTTTTTATAACCATGTGACTTATTCCTGTCCTTTACGTCTCGGAGCAGTTCCTCTTCGTCATGTTTTGAGTCGTAGAGGAACTCAAAGTGTTCAGTATCATAAGAGCGACCTGCAGGTCACCCCGACTACAAACACACCACATGCAACACGGACCGAAGTGTTAGGGTCCAGTTCAGCCTTTTGACCCGATGGTGGCGCTAGAGAGCGCTCAGCTGCGTGCAGGTGTCTTTACCTGCGCTCCCTTGCTCTTGCGCGGCGAGCCGGCGGCGGCGGGCGTGTTGAGGTCGTCGGTGCTGATGTTGTCCAGCGTGTCGCTCAGGCCGCTGCTCACCGAGCTGCTGTCGTCCCAGCTGCAGGAGGTCAAGAGGTCAAGAGGTCGTTAGTTCTGCCCTCAGGACGGGACCGGCTCCGCCTCCTCACGCAGTTCAACTGATAAATGTTGCTGACTGAAGCATATCAAGGTTCTTTGCCCCCCCCCCCCCCCCCAAGGAAAGACATTTGCTCATCAATCAATGAACTTCTAAGTGTGTGAAGGATTAAAAGGATCTTATCGTTTAGCTGTGGAGGTTATGAACAACACACACACAGACGCACACACGCAGACACACATGTACACGCACACACACACACACACGTACACACACACACACACACACCGACAATCAATACCAACAACACGTTAACACAACATACAACCAGCCGATCGTCTGATTGTGACGGATGGAAACAAAGAGTTTAAAACACAAAGAGTTTAATACACAAAGAGTTTAATACACAAAGAGTTTAAAAACGACTCCAGAAGCTTTAATCAACCTTTCATCAACAGATCTTCATCTATAATTCATGAAGGAAGAGAGAGGAGAGCAACGAGGGAATGATGACTCATTCTCTACTTAAGGTGGGGGGGGGGCAGAGTGGGCGCTCCACTCGACCGGAGAACATCGCCTCGGTTCCTCCTCCAGGACCCGGAGGACCGAGTGATGCTAGCAGCACACAAAGGAGGTTATGTAACGCTGAGTGACCCGCCTGCATTCATGATGAGACCACATGTATCAACATGTATCAATATGTATCAACATGTATCAATATGTATCAACATGTATCAACATGTATCAATATGTATCAATATGTATCAACATGTATCAATATGTATCAATATGTATCAACATGTATCAACATGCATCAACATGTATCAATATGTATCAATACGTATCAACATGTATCAACATGTATCAATATGCATCAACATGTATCAATATGTATCAACATGTATCAACATGTATCAATATGTATCAACATGTATCAATATGTATCAACATGTATCAACGTGTATCAATATGTATCACCCTGTATCAACGTGTATCAACATGTATCAATATGTATCACCCTGTATCAACGTGTATCAACATGTATCAATATGTATCAATATGCATCAACATGTATCAATAATTATCAACATGTATCAACATGTATCAACATGTATCAACATGTATCAATATGTATCACCCTGTATCAACGTGTATCAATATGCATCAATATGTATCAACGTGTATCAACATGTATCAATATGTATCAATATGTATCAACATGTATCAACATGTATCAACATGTATCAATATGTATCACCCTGTATCAACGTGTATCAATATGTATCAATATGCATCAACATGTATCAATAATTATCAACATGTATCAACATGTATCAACATGTATCAATATGTATCACCCTGTATCAACGTGTATCAATATGTATCAATATGCATCAATATGTATCAACGTGTATCAACATGTATCAACATGTATCAATATGTATCAACATGTATCAACATGTATCACCCTGTATCAACGTGTATCAACATGTATCAATATGTATCAATATGCATCACCATGTATCAATATGTATCAATATGTATCAATATGTATCAACGTGTATCAATATGTATCAACATGTATCAACATGTATCAACATGTATCAACATGTATCAATATGTATCAACATGTATCAACATGTATCAACATGTATCAATATGTATCACCCTGTATCAACGTGTATCAATATGTATCAACATGTATCAATATGTATCAATATGTATCAACATGTATCAATATGTATCAACATGTATCAATATGTATCAACATGTATCAATATGTATCAACATGTATCAACATGTATCAACATGTATCAATATGTATCAACATGTATCAACATGTATCAACATGTATCAACATGTATCAATATGTATCAATATGTATCAACGTGTATCAACATGTATCAACATGTATCACCATGTATCAATATGTATCAACATGTATCAACATGCATCAATATGTATCACCCTGTATCAATATGTATCAACATGTATCAACATGTATCAACATGTATCAATATGTATCAATATGTATCAACATGTATCAACATGTATCAATATGTATCAACATGTATCAACATGTATCAATATGTATCAATATGTATCAACGTGTATCAACATGTATCAACATGTATCAACATGTATCAATATGTATCAACGTGTATCAACATGCATCAATATGTATCACCCTGTATCAACATGTATCAATATGTATCAACATGTATCAACATGTATCAACATGTATCAACATGTATCAATATGTATCAACATGTATCAACATGTATCAATATGTATCAATATGTATCAACGTGTATCAACATGTATCAACATGTATCAATATGTATCAACGTGTATCAACATGCATTAATATGTATCACCCTGTATCAACATGTATCAATATGTATCAACTAGTGCTGTGAAAAATAACGCGTTAACTCAGTTAATTAAATTACAGGATTAATTAGTTAATTTTTTTTAACGCATTTAACGCATGCGCAGAATGAGCTTCCAATCCGTCTGTTGTTGGTCGTCTCTAACCAGCAGCATGTCATTCTGTCTCTACGTGTCGCGTTAACACGACTCCGATCTCCGTGTCGCGCGCCGCAGAGCTCGGATGCCGGCGCACGCACTGGTGAGCAAGTTATGTGCCCCCCTGTGTATGAATGTATATATGTGATTAATCATGATTAATCCACAGAAACCTGTGATTAACCTGATTAAAAATGTTAATCGTTTCACAGCCCTAGTATCAACATGTATCAACATGTATCAACATGTATCAACATGTATCAATATGTATCAACATGTATCAACATGTATCAATATGTATCAATATGTATCAATATGTATCAACATGTATCAACATGTATCAATATGTATCAACATGTATCAACATGTATCAACATGTATCAATATGTATCAATATGTATCAACATGTATCAACATGTATCAATATGTATCAACATGTATCAATATGTATCAACATGTATCGATATGTATCAACATGTATCAAGATACATATTGATACATATGGATTCAATATGTATCAACATGTATCAATATGTATCAACATGTATCGATATGTATCAACATGTATCAATATACATATTGATATATGTATCAACATGTATCAACATGTATCAATATGTATCAAGATACATATTGATACATGTATCAACATGTATCAATATATTGATACATGTATCAATAAGTATCAATACCATAAACAATCCTATAACTTCAATATTAGATACACATGTTTAGATGTAAACAACAACACGTGGACACGTTGTCAGGTAAACATCAACGTTCAGGAGACACGGTTCTCACCTCGACGAGCACAACGAGCCAATCAGAGCGCAGCAGGCAGTCTGACTCCACTCAGACACAAAGAGATCAAAGAATCCCCGACCAGCTGGTCCACAGGTCGCTTCGTTGGGGATGGACGCCGCCGACCCCTCGACCCCTCGACCCCTCGCCACAGAGCCTCACCGGGGAGGTCAAACCTGACGGAGAGGCTGAGAGATGACTGGGGGTCTGGAGAGGGAACGGGAAGGAGAGACTCTTCCACTCTCACCCCGGTGCTCTGCTGGCTCCCCCTCCTCTCTCTCTCACTCTCTCTCTCTCTCTCTCACTCTCTCTCTCTCTCTCTCTCTCTCTCTCTCTCTCTCTCTCTCTCTCTCCTCTCTCTCTCTCTCTCTCTCTCTCTCTCTCTCTCTCTCTCTCTCGTCTTCCCTCCCCTCCCCCCCTCCCCAGCAGGAGGGGCCTGTCAGCCCTCAGTCAGACACGAGGTCGGCAGCGGGGGATAATCAGAGCGGGGTGGCGGTGCAGAATCGGGTCAGACCCGGAGAGGGGAGGAGCTTTGTGCCGAGCCCGTCGGACTGGAAGTGATGTCATGCATAATATGGAGACGCTCAGAGAAGTTCACATTATTCATGACCCCGAGCAGCACAGCAGGAGGAGAGGAGGATGGAGTCGGTCCGTCTCCATCCGTACAAGAAGAGCCAGAGGAGACCAGAACTCCTCCAGGAGCCACCCTGCTTCCTCCGGTCCTCTGCCCTGGGGTCGAGAACCCTCCCCCCTCCCGGGGTCACGGCTCTCCCGAGACCCTCATGAGGTGTGAACCCCCCGCGGTGAGCCCCCACGTCGGCCCGCCTCTCTCTGGGAACACGTGGTCGATTCATCTCGTCATCTGTCTCGCATGAGCACTTAGATTACAAGTTTGAACCTCAGCAGAGTGAAGCATTGTGGGTAATGGAGGGAGTGGCTGCCACCTTCTTCTATGGCTGCGTGGCGTGGCCATTGTGTGGCGTCTTCAGCACACGCTATGCACATGTTGTGAGTCTCCGTGTCACGTGTGTAGCCGGAGAAGGAAACAGGCGGTGGAGGCTCCTGATTGGCTAACAGAAGACAGCATCTGACAGCGTTCTCCATCATTTAATGTCCTCTATTATTTATTAGAGGCAAAACATGAACGACCGAGGAAATGGAGGAACATTGGGGATCGTGAGAAGATGATGGGGGGGGGGGGGCTTCATTTTGTCTCAGTATTAATGTCAACATCGGCATTATCTTGTTTTCTTTTTAGATGCACCTCATATGTTTAGATATTTTCTTCCTAAGCGGAGACGAACTACACAGACACATGAAAACTGGCAAGAAAACCTCCTTTTAAATCTCCTCGAACCTTAAGACACCCAGCAGCTTCTACACACACACACAGACACACACACACACACACACACACACACTCACAGACACACACACACACACACACACAGACACACACACACTCACACACACACACACACACACACTCACACACACACACACACACACACACACTCACACACACACACACACACACACACACACTCACAGACACACACACACACAGACACACTCACACACACAGACACACACACACACACACACACACTCACAGACACACACACACACACAGACACACACTCACACACACACACAGACACACACACACACACACACACACACACACACACACACACACACACACACACACACAGACACACACACACACAGACACACACACACACACACACACTCACAGACACACTCACACACACACACACACAGACACACACACTCACACACACACACACACAGACACACACACACAGACACACAAACAGATGGCCAGTTTCAGGATGAAAAAAGGAGAAGAGCCAAGCGACAGGCTGATCAGGAGAGAGAGCAGCTGTGAAGCCCCGCCCACTTCTCAGCCCCTAACCCCCCCCCCCCCACCGTGTGACGCTCCATCCTCACCTGTCGACGTCGCCCTGCACCTCTCTGCTGCCTCTCTGGGACGCTTCTCGGGAGGCGGTGGCGGCGGTGGGGGCGTCGGAGGCTCGGCCGGCGGTCCGCTCGTACAGGTGGAGGCCGCCGTCGGTGAGGTACCTGTGAGGGGGGGAGGGGGTCAGAGGGGGGCGTGTCCAGGAGGGCGCTGCATGCTGTGCAGGGCGGTGAATGATCAGACGGACCCGCCTCAGAGTGGCAGAACTAGTTATTTAAGTTTTTCTTTTTCTTCCTTTTTTTTTTATGAATAAAGATTAATACAGATTAATGAAACTAAACCAGAGGAGGAGACACTGCTGATGCATGCAGTGTTCAGGGGGTGCTGTGTGTGTGTGTGTCTGTGGGATCCTGCCCGACACGCCTGATCAGACATGGGCTAATTAGCGTTGAGCTAATGAGCCTAATGACTCAGCTCCCTCTGACGGGTTCTTCTTACATTTTCTCTTCCGACACTTTCATGCAGCAGAGAATTTAACTCTCAACCCTCCTGAGTAGGGATGGGTATCGTTTGGGTTTTTTCCGATACCGGTGCGAAACCGGTACTTTTAAAACGATACCGGTGCCTAAACGGTGCCTGAACCGATACTTTTTTTTAAAACGCACAATGAGGACATTAAAATCCTCTTTGGCCATATTCCCTGTAGAAGCCGTTATCATGGAGCACGACAACAACGGATATCAGACTGTTAACAGACACAATGTTCTCCATTATATGTGATATGTATCGTCATGTGCAGACCTTATAGGGTTAATCCTGTCACTGTGTTGATGGGCAAAGAGAACAACCAATCAGAGGGACTGAAGATGACACGTGACACATAAAGCTTTGCTTCTGACAGCGAGAGTTCCACTGAAACAAAGTGATGCCCCACGGTCTTTATTCCTCCGTCATTATATTCCCGGTAACACCGGGTAAACAGCCGGGATCGCTGGACACCAACACACCTGCTAGCAGACTGTCACGCTCGTAGCTCGTAGCTAGCGCTAGCTACGAGCTAGCTTAAACATGGTTATAATGGCTAATTTATTATTTCTTGGGCTACTTTTATGAATGCAAGACTTGCAATCAACGATACGGTACTAATCTGAGTCACGGCTGCTCGTCATCATCGGTCTCCCCGTGTTCAGGGGGCCGGTGACGGTCGCGCCCAGCCTGACGCTGGTGTGCTCGACACGGGCTCACTAGTCACACACGGCCACGCCTCCTCTCAGAGTTACATATGAGAGGCTCGCAACCTGCTGACAGGGCGGAGTCACCTGCTGACAGGGCGGAGTCACCACAGAAGTTCACAACAATAGTTTTTTTCAATTTCAATTGGCTCAGGCACCGGAAAGAAGCACCGGAATGTGCGTTGCGTTTCGGTCCGTGTAATACCGGTTGTATTGGAACCGGTACAACATTGGCACCGGGTTTCGGTACCCAACCCTAGTCATGAGACCCAAGGGTTCTTCTCCCTCCGGAGGGACTGAAGGTCAGAAGGTCGTCCTATCTTCACACTCAGAGAAAGATGGCCGAGGCCCGGTGACCCCTGTTGACCCCATGTTGACCCCGGAGACTCTGAGACTCTCTTCCCTTGTCTGCATGATCCTAAAGAATCAGTTTGATTGAAGTGAAACGGCGTGGACGGTGACCTCACAGTCATGTTCATGCGCCTACGGTGGCCCTGAAGGCTCAACACGGCGCTGCTGTTGCATTGTGGGGCTTCCTGCAGCATATTTACTAACATGTTGCGTCACGTGAGTAACTTTGGTTCATCATGCATGAGAGTGATTCTCAGGGCCTTTAGAGGAGGGGCTTAGTCGTCAGAGGACGCTAACATGCTAAGCTAACGCCGTCCGGCCGTTCCTCCCCGCCATCTCCATCTGCTGCCCTCCTCCTGCCCTCTCCCCCGGCTCCGCCCCCTTCTCCCCCGGCTCCGCCCCCCTCGCCTCAGGGGGGCGCTGTACACACACCTGGAGGGGTCCGAGTGCCCGCTGTAGCGCCCGGTGGTGGTGCCGGCGCTCGCGGTGCTCGCCCTGGGCGCGGCGTAGCTGCTGGGCAGCGAGGGGGCGTCGCCCGCCTGGAGGCGCGGGGTTTGCGATTGGCCCAGGCGCCAGGCCATGGGGGAGGAGCGTGTGGCGAGGGCTGGTAGGCTCCGCCCATTTACCTCGGTGGTCACCGTGGTGTCGAAGGTGGTTTCTAGAGTACTGTGGTGACAGAAGAGAGACAACACGTCAACAACACATCAACAACTGCACAACACGTCAACAACACGTCAATAACACGTCAACAACTGCACAACACATCAACAACACGTCAACAACTGCACAACACATCAACAACACGTCAATAACTGCACAACACGTCAACAACACGTCAACAACTGCACAACAATTGCACAACACGTCAACACGTCAATAACACGTCAACAACACGTCAACAACTGCACAACACGTCAACACGTGATGTGTTCATGGTGTTGACGGTGTTCATGGTGTTGACGGTGTTCATGGTGTTGATGGTGTTCATGGTGTTGATGGTGTTCACGTGTTCATGGTGTTGATGGTGTTCACGGTGTTGATGGTGTTCATGGTGTTGATGGTGTTCAGTGTTGATGGTGTTCATGGTGTTGATGGTGTTCACGGTGTTGACGGTGTTCAGTGATGGTGTTCATGGTGTTGATGGTGTTCATGGTGTTGATGGTGTTGATGGTGTTCACGGTGTTCATGGTGTTGATGGTGTTCACGGTGTTGATGGTGTTGATGGTGTTCATGGTGTTGATGGTGTTCATGGTGTTGATGGTGTTCACGGTGTTGACGGTGTTGATGGTGTTCATGGTGTTGATGGTGTTCATGGTGTTGATGGTGTTCACGGTATTGATGGTGTTCATGGTGTTGATGGTGTTCAGTGTTGATGATGTTGATGGTGTTCACTGTGTTGATGGTGTTCATGGTGTTGATTGTGTTCAGTGTTGATGGTGTTGATGGTGTTCACGGTGTTGATGGTGTTCACGGTGTTGATGGTGTTCACGGTGTTGATGGTGTTCACGGTGTTGATGGTGTTGATGGTGTTCACGGTGTTCATAGTGTTCACGGTGTTGATGGTGTTGACGGTGTTCACTGTGTTGATGGTGTTCATGGTGTTGATTGTGTTCACGGTGTTAATGGTGTTGATGGTGTTCACGGTGTTGCTGGTGTTCACGGTGTTGATGGTGTTCAGTGTTGATGGTGTTCAGTGTTGATGGTGTTCACGGTGTTGACGGTGTTTATGGTGTTGACGGTGTTGATTGTGTTCACGGTGTTCATGGTGTTCGCGGTGTTGACGGTGTTCAGTGATGATGTTCACGATGTTGATGGTGTTCATGGTGTTCATGGTGTTGATAGTGTTCATGGTGTTGATGGTGTTGATGGTGTTCAGCTCGTTTTAAGAGACAGCCATGACAGGTTCGATGGCTTGAATCCGGCATCTGCAGCGTGTGCACACGACACATCGGGTCGTACCATCGGTGTGCCTACCTGTGGCTGATCTGTGTCCCCCGGAGACTTGACATGGTTTCTTCCAGATTCTGCCGCAGGTCGGCGATGTTCTTCACCGTCCTCATGCGTCGGGTCTCAGGGTCCTCACCTGTGGACACGGGGTAGGACATGAACCACTGAGAGGTCTGGACACACACACGCACACACAATACAAGAGGTGAGGAGGACATCTGACATGCAGCACGTCATCGATCGTCTCCGTAGCGACGCGCGATGACGACGACCCAAACATGGCGCTGAGTGGGAAGCTGCTCCGTGGATCGCGTGTCATCTGATTGGTGGAAGGTGACAGCATGTTAGGAGGTTAAGGAAGGAGGAGCTACAACTCCAACGAATCGTCTGAAGGCGCAGGAGGACCTGCAGCCCCGCCCCTCTGTCTCCGCCTCGTGGTTGAAGACGTGTCGACTCAAACAACGTCTGACTCACAGTGACCTCAATCACGACCCGGGAACGGAGGTCACGCCTCGGCGGAGCAGAAAGATGAAGATGACCTCCGACCCCCGTATCAGACAGCGGCGCTATATGGACCGTCACTAGAGATCCACGAGGAACTTGGAGAAGGTTCTAGAAGTAGAACAAAAGAACAAAGGAAGACGCAACATGACGGAGAGAACGAGTCCTCTCTCACAGAGCGAGAGACTACGACGCTGCACACCACGGCCGCGTGACGGCCTCTAGTCCTTCTCCCCCTTTTCTCTTGTCTTCCCTGCTCCTCCTCTTCTTCCTCCTCCGCCTCCTCCTCCTCCTTCTTCTTCTCCTCCTCTTCTTTCTTCCTCCTCCTTTTTCTTCTTCTTCTTCTCCTCCTCCTTCTTCTTCTTCTTCTTCTTCTTCTTCTTCTTCTTCTTCTTCTTCTTCTTCTTCTTCTTCTTCTTCTTCTTCTTCTCCTCCTCCTCCTCCTCCTCTCGCCGGAGCCCCTTCCAGAAAGATCCAATTACGATCCCATTATAAAAGTGACATGAGGAGATCTGAGTCGCCGCCTCACGGACACCTCATGCAGCATGGAGGCGACCCGAGGCATGTGTGTGTGTGTGTGTCTGTGTGCGTGTCTGTGTTTCAAGTTTCAAGTTTTTATTGTCACATCCCCTTTTATACAAGTATAATCGGTTTGTGAAATTCTTATGTGCAAAACACCCGACAGCAGTAGCAGACTAAAAAAAGAATAAGAATGGGAATAAACTATACAATATCCACACAAAAAAGAAGAAAGTATTAACAATATATATATATATAAAACAATGTAATAGAATATACATCCTGACAATATATATATATAAAACAATGTAATAAAATATACACTTTTTTGAGACAATATATATATATATGTGTATACATACAATATATATATACAATATATATATATATATAAAACAATGTAATAAAATATACACCATGGCCATAGATATTCACAGAATATGTTCTGGTGTATAGTGTTAATGAGGGTCTCAGTCCTTGTTCAGCAGCCTGATGGCCTGACTGAAGAAGCTGTCCCTCAGTCTGTTTGTGCGGCACTTGATACTGCGGTATCTGCCTGACGGTAGAAGGGTGAACAGTTTGTGGCCGGGGTGGTTATTGTCTTTCATCATCCGTTTGGCCCTGGCCACGCACCGCCTGGTGTATATGTCCAGGATGGAGGGAAGCTCACCTCCAACGATGTACTGTGCCGACCGCACCACCCTCTGTAGTGCCCTACGCTCCAGGGCGGTGCAGTTCCCGTACCAGACGGTGATGCAACCTGTCAGAACACTCTCGATGGTACTGGTGTAGAATGTTCTGTGTGTGTGTGTGTGTGTGTGAGTGTGTGTGTGAGTGTGTGTGTGTCTGTATGTGTGTGTGTGTGAAAGCTTTCTCTGCTGTGACGTCACACCCTGAACCCGAGCGTCACCCTAAGGAGAGTTCCTCCACTTCCTTTACGCCGTGTGCGTCGCCCTCAGTCGTCGCCCTCAGTCGTCGCCCTCAGTCGTCGCCCTCAGTCGTCGCCCTCAGTCGTCCCCTCTGTGCGTCGCCCTCAGTCGTCCCCTCTGTGCGTCGCCCTCAGTCGTCCCCGTGCTCGTGGTGACTTACGTGGGCGGGGCTTAGCGTGCTGCTCCAGGTCTCCCAGCATGGTGAGGATCATCTCTTGGTCCAGCTGAGCGGCGCCCTCGCGAGGCCCGCCCCCCGAGACCTCCTCCTCCGCCCAGTACCCGCCATCCTTCTCCCCGCCTCCCTTCTTCCCGCCCGCCGCCGCCGGCTCCTCGTCTTCACGCCCGCCGCCGCCGCCGTACGGCGCCCGTCGAGGCCGCCCGGCGCCGGGATGAGGGAGTGCTCCGACCGAGAGAGCGTCCTGGTGAGGGAGAGCGACCGGGCTCTGGGGACCGCCTCCTTCCGGGGGCTTCCCTGCAGGCTGCCCGCCGCCCGCCGCACGGGGGGCGGGGTCAGCGGCGGCGGGTCCAGCTCGAAGGAGAACACCCGGCGCTCGCCGTCGCTCAGCAGCGTGAGGTTGGCGAGCGAGCGCTGCCGGAGCCGCAGGTTGAGGTTGTCGGGGGGGAGGGGCCGGGGGCGGGGCCGGGCCGCCGGGCCGCCGGGCCGCCGCCCTGGTACACCGACAGCTCGGCTCCTCTCTTCATCGCCGCCGCCCGGCTTTCCTCTGCGGGAGGAAGCGTGTCCGCCTGGAGGCGGCGAGGGGAGGAGGAAGGAGAGACGAGGAGGAAGGAGAGACGAGGAGGAAGGAGAGAGAGACGA